>NC_079913.1:7607818-7790335 GCF_024868665.1 Triplophysa rosa
TACACATTCTATTAAGGTTATTTCTAAAATGATGCTATTGTAGTGCCATTGAGGACATTTTCCGCATTATAGGAGCCAACTCTTTAAAGGGATAGTTCACCCAAAAGATGAAAATTCTGTCATCGTATACTCGCTCTCCTGTCATTGCAAACCTGTATGATTTTCTTTCTTCCCCAGAACACAAAGAAGATATTTTGAAGAACGTTGATAACTGAACAACGCCGGTTCCCCGATCACTTATATTGTATGGAGACAAAACCAATGCAAGACAATGGGTACCGCCGTTCAGTTACCAACATTCTCCAAAAAGATCTTCTTTTGTGTTCTTCAGAAGACAGAAAGTCATACAGCCTTGACAAGAGGGTGAGTAAATGGTGACAGAATTTTCATTTTTGTGTGAACTATCCCTTTAATTCTAGTCGTGGAGCTACGCAATACAGCCGCAGTGAAGTATGCAAGATCGTCATAGTCTACTGCATCCTTCACAGCTCAGCACTTGCCTACAACTGCCTCGTAATCCTGGGAATTGCATTGTGCATATTCATTTAGCACTAATTGTGCCAGTTACCTCATTTCCATAATTTCTTTAGTGAATTGTGCTTAAACACAATAAATATACTCATCATTGGCTGCAATTCATCCTTAGCAAATCCCCCATCAAGGATGTTCAGAGATTTAAAATAATAACAATAATAGCATTGATCAGAACATGGATGTAGACACGCCTCCCTGGACAGACCAAATCATTTCTTACAGAAATGTCGTGTCAACTCGGCAGGCGGCCAGGTGGGATTCTCAGTACAATACCGTTGGGTGCTGCGGGAAAAGAGAGTAATATTACTTCATCGCCAAGTAATATTACAACTCCATCCCCATCTCTTTTCCAATCTAATACTTTCCATCCACTTTGACTGCTGAAGCTGCATTTTCAATCAGGCGTTCCAAGAATTACTCCAAATTAGGGTGCTAAGACCACCTATTGTTAGCACCCCTCACCTCGAGCGACCTTTCATGCTATTGTGCAACACGGATGAGACAACACAGATGAGACAAGGTCCACAATGAGGGTGACACACACTCGCATTTGTGTCAAGTGTGGGAAAAGTGCAACTTCTTGTGAGCTTAAGGAGAACAGAAAGATAAGATTCGATCACAGCAATACACAGTGACGAATGTGTGCTCCTTAAACTATAATATGGATTCAAGAGTGCAGTTTTCTTTGCATTGTCGGCGTATTTCCTATTGAAAAGTAAGCTTTAGGTAGGACATATTGATAGGCCTGATTGAAAAAATAGAAAAGTATTTGTCACGCAACCATGCTTTGTTATCCATGAATATAAACAAAAAAACATTTTGGTCAGTACATGGGGTGCACTAGCGTATGGATGACCTCAAAGTTAACACACATGGACACAAAGCTCTAACTCCACAAGGTCCTTAAATATTAGATGGCAGAGATGTGTTAGAGGAATGGAATTGAAACACTGCGTCATAAAGAAGAAAAAAGAGCATCTCTCAGGGTCCATCGTGATAGTGCAATGGAAATCTCCGGGACGGAAATGCGACACCCCAGCGGCTTTAGTCTAAGATTTTCCTGCACGCAACAGGCGTATTGTATTTTTAGGGCAGATGGGACACCTGTTAGATGAGGACATTAAGGGTAAAAGATGCCCCCTGGAGGGTGGAATGTGATGAAAGCCGAACGCCACTGAGAAGGAGAGAAAGAGCGAGAGACACCTCCTTTAGATTTATTCCGAGTGTCCTTGATCCAGCTCCAAAGCCGGGCTAGCTGGCACATTTACGCACACGAGTGATGATCAACGTCCTCAAAGATGTGGCGACGGGTCAAAGCCTCGGACGCCAAAAATAACATCCCCCAAGGTATGAATTGACAATGCTTATATAAGAAAGCACATCAATCAATTTCATTAAACGAAATGAGAAGTCTGGCACAAGAGCGGAAGTCTGAATGACATCAGAACATTTTAAACGGAGCCCACGGCTCTGGTCTGGCAGAAAGAGATTTGTGAGTGAGTCACGACGCACCGGAACCCCAGAAAAGGATGCCGACACAGACCTTGCAATTTAATGCAAAAGAAAAAATACATTTACAAATAATACAGTTGGCCCTAAAAGTCAAAAGCACATAGGATATACACAAAATTAACCATTAAAAAAATGGGTAAAATTTATATCCAGGAAAAAAAGAATATATATAAGTGAAAAAATATTTGAGGGTTCTATTTAAGTAAGCATCGTTGTATCCTGTACCTCCTGTGTACAAATAATATAATCATATTTTCCAAAAAGGAACACAAGGATCACCAAACTTGTAGGAAATCCGCAAGTTTGAGTGCATAGAATAGAATAACCACATACAATAGTTAACCGTATTTCACTGTATTGCACTGCTTTCTCTCAAGATTATTGTGGATACAGTGCTGTATATATACACAACAAACCACCAGTAAAGATGGCTTTATAATGGCACAGCTAGACAGAGCGTACATTTTTTTTTTAGTCTTAACTTCACATTGACCCTTGAAACCATAGTGAAAATGAAAGACATTTCTTTTAACTTAAAGGAACAATACAGCATTTTTAGGCAGATCTATTGACAGAAATACAATATAATATACAAAACTATTTCTTCAGAGGTGTATAAAGACCTTACGTAATGAACCATTAAGTTTGTAATACCTTAGAATAAGCTGTTTATATCTACATACAGAGCAGGCCTACATCCATTGAATTCGCCGCCATGTTTTGTACAGCAGCCCTAAACTGACCTTCACGTCTAGAGATTACAGATTCATTCTGAAATACAACCAGCTTCACAAACCTCACAGCTATCCTTACAATCCTCCTCAAAACTGATCAATTCTGTGTCGAGGGAAGAAAAACTATTTAGAAACTCCACCGGTAGACAATTGTGACACCGGTCAAACAGAACTGCAACACAAGGGCCAGTTTGCTGTGTGTTGGCAGATGTGAGAAATGGCACTTTTGAGGTGGGTGGGACGGAGCAGTTATGTCCTTGTTTCTCTCTCTCTCTCCGACCTCATTCCAGTCTTATGGCGTCTTTACACAGGCGAGTTAAGGCGTCTCTGTGGCGGATTAAATTTCTGTGTAAAGACGACATTATTTAGCTGCTGCTAAGTCATTATTGACAGAAGCCAATTCCTCTTCACTTCACCTGCTGCAAATAAAGAAATGGCGAGGCGGGCGGCATATGGGTACCCAAATGTGTCTATGCATTTCTCTTCTATTGTGCATCAAAACAAATTGACTGACTATAGATGTGCTGGGCATTTCGTACCCTTGCAATCTCACGACCCACCAAAGGCCGCTGATGTTCGAATTTACCAAAGAGTCACAAACCAATTAATACCAATACAAATTAGCAGAACTGAGTTTGTCAACAGGTTTCTGTAAGGGCTGGGTTTTGGGTAAGGATATTGTGAATAATGTTAAAAACATTGATATGGCTTGAAAGTTGGTGTTGTGTGCATTCAATAAGTAAGTTTCTCTTTTCCACATCTAGAAATAATATTGTTCATATTTCTAAAGGGCAGTGGAACATTTTCTCAGATTATACAAATTATGCCTAGACCTGCATTAACCTTTATAAAACGTGTATCTCCCCTGAGAGTCCATCTTAAATCTAGCAGACTCTCACTGATGTTAAGGTCACATGATGGGGAGTGCAGCATTTCAGTGCCATAAAGGACAGCAGCTGACTGCCCTCCGATCCCATTTTCACTTCATCCGAGGAAACAGCATGACCACTTTAAAATGACAGTGTTTGACTGGCTATAATCGCCCGCTGTCTTTAAATGAAGCCTGTGGCTGACCTATTAATCTTAGTTTGACCTCCTAATACACAGGAAAAGCAGAACACACACCCTATTTAAAGACTGATTAGCCTGTTTGGTTATCCCCTGATGCAATATTAGAACAAAAAATGTATCCCTTTAAGTTATTTACACACGCTTTTGCACGTTGCAGACAATGATAGACATGCAACCTAGTGATCTAAACAAGTAAGTTTGCCACGAGCCGAGAGAGAAAAAAGCTCAACTAAAAAACAGCAGCTCATTTCACAGATGAGAGGGGAGGAAGGAGGCAGGCCGGCGCTCCACATGAGACAAGACTGCCAGTGCATTCACATCCCCGTCTCAGCACACTCTCCTGTCTGCAGTTGCGGTCGCTATGGAAACCGTTCCCAAGGCTCTGCAATGTCCCCGAATGGAAAGAGAACAGTAAGGAGAGATAAAAAAAAAACTCTAATGCACATCACCAAGACAGAACTCGGGGACTAGAGGAAAAAAGGTACAAGGATGTGACACGCACACTCGCTTACATGTTTTAGAATTAGATGCCTGATGCTTTACAGGTTACACGGTTGGCAAGACCATTTAAAAGATCATTTTAGGCAATTTGTGACAAACTTATACGTGTCATATTTTTCCACTTTAAAAAATATATATCACGGCCCATTATGCAGAAAATCAAGATATCCGCAAGTTGATTTTTCAGACAAGCATAAACACCTGGGTCTAACATTCCTGTTCGTTTGAGCATAGTGACCATCTTGTCACATCAACACTGATACAACCAATGGTGTGAGTTTGGGGGCGGGATTATCTGTTTGAACATCCAACAACAGACACGTGGATTGTTCGGATTCTGTTTTAAGACGAACATTATTTGTAAGGTGTTGGTGACAAAAATTACACATCCGAAGTGAATTAAATTAAGATGTAAGTAAAAGCGATCTGTAACGCCATCTATGCTAACCATAAAAATGGCAGGATAGTTTATGTACTTTTCTTTACATGCCGAATGTCAAACTGACATTTCCCACGAAATCGTACCCGACAGCTGAAATTCTAAATCATTATTATAAGCTGACCATTGCGAATCGGGGGAAGTAGACAGTTGTCAACACTGATTTGTGTGTACTTGCTCAAGAACAAGATTGCTCAAGATTTTTGTTTTATTTTTTTTACCAAAATTACGGCTTGCAGGTTTAATTAATAAGAATCAGTGGGAGCTCAAATACAAGTAATCAGATGAAATATGGAAACCTTGGCTTTTGCGAAGGCAAGCGGTTCCATCTGACTTGTTTCAGTCTGCGAGAGCGGCATGCTGTGGGTCTGTGCTGCAGCACTGGGTAATTATGTAGAGGTTAACGAGGCTGACTTCCCTGACGAGATATGAATCACAGAGCATACAGAGACTCCAGGGTCTGCGTTTAGGCTATTTATACTTTATTTTCCTTCAACATGAACATAAGACAAACAATTTTCAATCGTGGCTCATACAGAGGACAAATAAAATGCCGGAATTTTTTACATTTTAATTTATTTAACAGATGCTCATTACCTTTTTTTAAATCGTATAATTATACATTTAGTTCCCTCTTTATGGCTGTGTCTCTTCACTGATGTTTAAGAGTAGACATACTCATATGAACTTCCAGGGAACGTTGAACGTTTTTGCATTTTGATAGAATGTTATTGCATAGGATAACAAAAATAAAAGCAGTTGTCATTTAAAAGGATAGAGCTTTTCTCAGGGCTAACTTTGTAATGGCTTTTGATACACTTTTTAATGTATTACGTCACTTCTCGTGTTCATAGAAGTGCCCTAGCAAACTAACCACATGTGTAGCTTATCTTTGTATTGAGTGAACTCTGTCCCTTTAAGAAAATGACTGGCATCCATGTCAAACTCATTCATTCATTTGAAACTCTTTCTCATGTCTTAAATGTTGGCGGTGACACTAAACTAAAGTAAACGGGTAGCTGTAAATGGTCTCAGCAGGGCACTGACATTTACCTCTGTTTCTGTTTGAACTGTTGAAATGTTCCAATGGTCTTGGATCAAAGGTAAAAATAACATCCTGTGAGGAATACAGCATTTTTTGTTTTCAGCCAATAGAAACACTGCCTCCTCTGGGCGGGAGCTTTCGCCACCACAATTTAGCGTAAAAAACAAGCCTCTCGTTCGCCTGCAGCGCATGTTAGACATTATCATTAATAGCGTTGTCAATATGGATATTTCTCTTAAACAAACGTATCGGTTCACTTCAGAAGACCTTTGCTAAAACCACGGAGCCGTGTCGAGCCGTTGTCTTTTTTGGAGCTTCAAAAAATTGCACCCCATTCACTCCCATTCTACCGCTTGGAAGTAAAAGGATACGTTGTGTTATAGCTCCGACTGCATTATTCTTCAAGAAGAAAGTCACATTCACATAGGATGCCTTGAGGATGAGTAAAACAGAGGGAAATTTGGATTCAAGCCTGAAGTACCGCTTTAATGGGTCGAGTCCTATGTGTGTCGCGCTCTCAGGCCTCTCACAGATGAACTGTCCCGGGTTCGGCTGTTGCGTCCTTGACACAGTTAACGAGCCGCATCAGAGTCCGATTCCTCCCTCCCGAAGTGTCTCCTTGACAACGATAGGGCAGGGGCCAATCAGATACCTTCCGCAATCTCTCATGGGTGGCGAGGGGGTAATGGAGAATGCAGAAAGATAAGTTGAAGGGGCACTTTGGAGTTTGGGGGCCCAAAATAGATGTGACACAACATCTTTGCAACTGCCCAGTTAGACTAATGAGGCAAGGTTGAAGGGGAGGGATGCTCCCAGAAGAGCGCACGCTCACGTCAAAGCCCCTGCCCCTCACACCCGTGGCCTATTTCCGGTACAGAAATTCATTAAATGGTCATGGAAAGGAGGCTTTAGGGCCTCAACTAGGTCAAGGCAAAATATTGAGCTCAAAGAATTCAGCTCTATATCAATTTGTCAGCTGACCCAAGCCTGGACTTGTCATTTGTCACAGCTGTGTGTTGTTGTTTTTATTTTTGGAGAAATCCAGGTAGAACCTTAAAACAGACAGCGCCACAAATGTTTTCAGTGCAAAATATCAGTACACCTAGCCAAGTACCACATGACATTGGCACTGTGCTGACATTTAGAACAACAGTGTCATTGTTTTTATACAAGTTCTATGAACATTAAGTTAGTTTAAGATCAAAAATGGTCAATTAATCCTTATACCTTTCTCAAACAAGAAAACAATTCAAAGTAAAAGTATTCGTGTTTTAGTTTAACACCATTTAGCAAAACGAAGTGTGATCAAGCAGTGATCACATTTTACATTTAGACCAACATTGATTGGACCAGTTACACTGTGAGTGCGGTTATAATGGATGTCAGAAAGTACAGTGGGATAAGCCGAACAGCAGGTTTGCTTTTATCAAGTCCGATCAAGCTCATAAGAACATGACTCCATGACATTTCACTGACCTTTTCTTCCAGCTGAACAGAGTTCACATAGGTGTGGCCACACACAACGCCACAGGCACCTGTCTCTTCCTGTCTCAGTGAAGGTCAAAACTACAGACTTCACAAAACTATGGTTTTGTGGATATTAGGCATTATTTAGTAAAACCTCCATTGCCAAGTTGGAAAATGCAAATGTAGAGAGGCCCTTTAAAATAACCGGAAGAGGAAGAAAAGTGAAAAGGTGGAGGGGAAGAAGTCTAACCTTTGTCTTATGTTAGAGGTGTTTTTCCTTAGGACTAAAAGACAACCTTCAAACATTCAACAGCTGGTTCACGAAAGCTTTTTAATGTTCTCTCCAGAACATCTGTCAAAACAATAAAACAAATGGTTAACGTGGGACAAACAATACAAGATTACATTAAAAGCAATGGAAATTTTATAAAAAACTTACAGCATTCAAACTCCTTTACTGGTTACCAGTGTCTTACATTTTGATTTCAAAATGTTTCATGTTGTTGTCGCTACACACCCCAATATGATTACAAGATCTTAATTGTTGTACATAAACACTCACTGAAAAGAGGCGAATAAGCCTTTAATAGTCACTATGACAACCGGCATGCTGCCGCCTCTATTACTAAAATCTATATCAAAGTTTAGCTGTTGACTATAAACGTTTAAAAAAATGTTTTATTTGTTATACACACATGCATGCACTCTCTGATTATTTCTGATTGCATATCACAATTGTTTATTGAATTGGGTCTTCTGGCACACATTTACGATGTAGTTTTCTAATTAAACCAGTAGTGAGTTTAAGATTATGTGAAGATACTATTATAAAGTAAACCCCAAGTTGTTTTATGTGAGGGAAAGAGATTTGTGCTATTATGTTTGTGCTATTGTATTAAAATAATTTACTTTTTAATCTAACTCTTGCCTACAACCTTATCACACCTGCATGAATTGTTTCGAAATAAAGTCTTAGGGTAGGTGCGGATTAAAGATAAACATATCTTCTAAAATGAACGAACAAGCCCTTTAAGATGCAATTTATACTTGTAATTTTGCTTGTCAGAATAATGGGAGAAAATCTGTCAAATGGATTGCGGAGAGACGGACCCTCCCGCAAGGCCATGCAGGGGACCAATCAAGACTGGACGTGTGGCCTCACTAGAGAGGTCCATATCAATCATAACGCTCAGATCTCTTACACATCGGGCCAGGGTCCATCCCCACCATCTATTACACTTGCAATACTCAAATGAATCTGGTGACAGATGAGTTTATTGGGGGGAAAAAAGAGGGAAAATAAAGAAACGTGGAGAAAGAGGCAGACCAACCTTGCTTTTCTTGAGGTGTATGTCCATATTTGTGTAATTTGAAACGTTCGTCATGCCTCTCTTACAAATAACAGGCAACACTACAACACAACACGACTGCTGCTGTTAACAGGACTTCAAGCTTACTTTAATGTGGTCAATTAGCGCCACCTGGAGGCGTAAATAATTAAAAGCGTGCACCTGTTGGTCACATGGGTGTTTTATAACGTCCTGTGCCAAAAACAGAGCTGTGAGTCAGGAAAGGAACAACGTGTTCCTGTGCATATAACAACCATATACCAAGCGAGACAATTAGAGGAACTGCTGAGCAGCAGTTTCTGTTTACATTTCATTTGTTGTGCTTTGTGTACCTATTACACACATCCCTCACCACATGGTTTTATTAATCTTGTCCAGTATTTCAGGAATGTTTTTAATCGTGTATGGACTCAGAAATGTCCTTGAAAAAGTTAACTTGATATTTATACCAACACTATACTAGGATTTATTTCAAGTATTTTAATAAAAGTGCTGGGGGTTGTTTGATATCCCATACAATGAGCATAAAGCCTTTATACAGTAAGGGGATTCAAATGTTGTTTAACTTTATGGTTAAACCGTATACTGGTTTTACTGGAACCCACAATGATGTGTGGGTCTATATGGGTAATGTGTTGATGAAATGGGAGCCAGAATACACTATAAATCGTAATTATGTAATCGTTTGAATGTCAGACTAGATGGTTCATAATGTAATGTAACAGACGCCATTGGCCTTCTATAGTTTTTTAGGGACTTTGTGAAATTCAAAATACTTCAAACTGACCCTGTTTACCACAAAAACATGTTGCTAAACTTTACAATTATCTCCTGTATTTGTATTTCTGTCCTCATCTGAGCAAATGGGACCAGCTGCAACCCATTTAACAACAGCTGATATCAGTGTCCTTCCAATTTTGGTCAAATTCTGCATAACTCCCTCTGTGATGCATGCCATTACTAACGTGTACCATTTTCTTCTATTCCGTTGTTCAACTGAAAAAAAAAAGTAACCTATTTAAATGGGGAAATAAAAATTGACTCAATGGTTGGCAGTAAACAAAATAGTTTAATAATTAATACAACCAGTATTTACAATATTAAAAGCTTTTCACAAAAAATGATTCATACCACAGAATTTTATAAAGTTAAACAAATTTTCTAAACTATTATTTTAGCAGTTACCACATGTAAAATTACCCAACATTGTTGATGAGGAAGCCATGGGCTTTGACCGCGTTGGACAGACAGCTGAGAGCCACCGAGGAGGATCAACAAACCTGTAAAAGTCTCTCAAACACACATGCTTCCTATGGTATAACAGTGCATGCACATTTCAGAAATTATATTACGACGTTACTGCAACGTTTTCGGCACTTACACCACGTACACCTGAAAGGGTGAAGCGGTTTTACCTGCAGGCCACGTGGTGATGACCACGCTAGGGGCGGGCGTTGCATACGTCATCGCGCAGCTGTGACGCAGTGCGTCCGGCCTCCCTGTGTTGGAGTCTGCGCAATGCTGTGAGACAAGGAGAGCCGATGAATGAAACCACATTCAATTCAAAGGAAAATTCATACATTGTACGCTGAAAGTCTTGACACAATATCGTCAATAAAACATATTGAGCATTTCAAGACACTGTACAGGGGAAACAAAAGCATCGTAATGTTCACGCACATATTACGGTCTATGGTAAGATCACAGCGTCGTGGCTTTCTTTCGACGAAAACAAGTCAGGTTTCGGTGACCACATCATCAGATTTCATTCCTGAAGAAAACGTTCTCGAAGTCTCTTTGTTGGAAGTCTAAAGACCTGACGTAACCCAAGTCTGAAGATGAGATGTTCCCTCCATTTGGAACATGACTCTGCATTGTAAAAAGAGGCCTTACATCATACGCCTCCATTGAAACCTTCAACTGCTCGGTGTAAACAAGGTCCATTAAGTACTGTGTAGTGTTTTTTGGTGCCATGGCACCAGGGGGTACAGAAGTTTGATTTCCAGTAGATAATTCGACAGAATCTGCCCACAGCTGAAACTTCCGTGCTGACCACGAGCGGATCCGTTGTCTCCTCTCGTTATAAGAACCGTATATTCTGGCATTGGCATTCCCCTTATACGTGCGCATAAATGTTCTTCTCTTTGATTTCGACCACTTCTTATTTATAGATGTTGTGCTCATGTCTTTCTCATAGCGTCCTTCCATGGCCATGATTTCAAGGTACATTCCAAACAAGAAAAATGTCGGTTGTTACCCAAAGAGTTCAAAATATCCAAGTATCACGGCGCGAATAAAATGAAGGACTCCAAATCGTTTTCTTAAAAAATACTAAAGACAAAACTTTCAGCTGCTTCCTCTTCTCCAACGAAAGAAAAATGTGGCTAGATAACGTCTGCATCGCGTACTTATGGAACTTGCGGAAGTGACGTATCTTTCTTCAGCGAATCAGCATTCACCTTTGTCTTATTCGGCGGTAGGCCATTGCATTTGAAATCGCTCACAGATCTCTCTACTGCCACCTCAGTATTGGAGAGACCCTTTAAATATATTTTTTTGTTATTGAAACGTATCCGTAATCTCGTTAATAATTTGCCAACAGGATTCTATAAAGTACAAAACAAAATACGGTGAACGATTTATTGATATTATATACGAACAAACAGTCGGTAAAGCAAACTGAATTGTCAACACCGAAGGGCGTTTTTGTATTCTTGCACCGCCATTTACAATACAGCACAGCCAGCGGTTTTAGTCCAACCGTTTTGGAACAACAGTTTCGGGACGCGGCTTTGTAAACATGACAAGTGATAACGTAAAAATTACCGAGGGCACATCGAGTCTCATTTTAGTGAGTATCGAGATTACTAACGTTTTTGTTGTCGAATTTATTGTGACATCGTGCGAGAAATTCATTGGGAAAATACCCTCGATGCATGCTGCTCATTGAGTAGACATGTGCCGATTTGAGACAAAGACAGCTGATACACAACGACGGGATGATTTTCGAGGCCGATAGTGATGGAATGGCTGTGCTTATCACCGCATTTAAAATACGCATATTTATGAGGCTTTTAGGTGACAATGGGCGGCTTTATTATGAAAATAACGCAGTGGTCAGTCGAACGACTATATGGCACTGGACCGAAGGGGCTATTATAATAAATGTATATAGACAATCCATGTTTCTCAACTTATAAAGTCTCAAAAATTGTCTCGTTTTTAGGAAACCATTCAGACAGGCCATTCACTACCCCCTAATTTACATCAATCTACGACGTGTTTCCACTGACCATTTTGCTCTGAGAGTGCATTTTAGTCTATTAGAAATAATAAATTAAAACTATAAAAAGACTTTTTACCAGGACATTTAGCCACGACAGTGCGTACATCTAGCATATTAACGTTACTTAATGAAGAAGAAAATATGTAGCCTTTTATTTCCTTATTTCCTGTGTATGTTTCAGGTATCACCATTCACAGATGTGGATTAAAGTGTCGATCGTCCCTCGATATCACCGCCCCTACTGTGAAACTACAGTTTTACTAAGAAACGGCGTTGAAAGTCATACATTTTTTTTAAAGCAGCATATCCTGAAAGGTATAATGCGCATTTTCATTACAGTTATAAAGGAACAATTCTGTGTTCATGTAGTTTTGCAACTTAATACAACATCTGCATCCTCCCTTACGAATATAAACTATGATTTCACTACAAATGTGTTGTTGTCTGTTTCAACTTTAAATGTATTATTATCACTGTATAAATTGCTATATTTAAACAAACCTATTAAAACAGGTTTCGTAATATTTATAACGCGTACATCCGGGCTAACCACTAGGTGGCGGTAAGTACACGCAGGCCGCCATGAACGAGCAACAGAAAAACGTAAGCCTCCATTTTCTCATCTAGTGCTCTTCGCTGGTGCACTAGCGCCATGAGTAGCGCACTTGATGACTCAAAGACAACAGAGTTAAGTATGGACCACGAACTCTACACTGTACAGAGTCCTTCTGAGGATATTAAAGATGGCCCAGATCATGCAGAATACATTTATAAAAGTAAGTAGTATGTCGTTTGATGTTAATATAGAACATTTAAAGACACATTTATTGGCCTAAATGACCAATTTAGCAATGTGCTCACCCCGTGAATTTCAGGTAGTTACAAACCACGTGCCATGCGTTATTAACGTGTGTGTGTGTGTGTGTGTGTGTGTGCGTGTGCGTGTGTGTGTGTGTGTGCTTCAAGTGTCAAATGAAGAATTTGTTAGATTCGTGAAGTTGCGTGTGACCAACGACTCACTTTTCACTGGGAAGAGAAATTCTTCTACTCTGGCATATAGGTAATGGAACCAGTCACCCCAGTGCACACTTACACATGCACACTCGTTTGTTCATTCATTAGCATTAAGTTTACAAACTAAAACAGATGTATACTGTAGATGTTTTACTACGACCAGCACTAGTCTCTGTGTTAAAATGTGGAAAATGGTCCATTCTGTGCTCTAGAGCCATCCTGAAGGAGTTGGGTCTGCAGAGAGATATTTCTGCCAGCCAGGCAAGGAGAAAATGGGAAAACCTTAAAATGAAGTATAAGGTACAAATGTTATTTTGAATTAAAAAGGTAGTAAATATGGGTAATTTAGTGACATGGATGATAAATACCATATACTGTAAATGTCAGTTCTTTAACTGTGAAATTTATAGTTTGTAAACACAGACTGTTTATTGATTCATACTTTGAATGAACCAATTTAAACAAGAAAATAAAAATAAACCCCTGTCAACCGTTCCATCAGACACCATTTATATCCTTTACACCACACACAGGATTGTGGGATATCATAGGAAGAAAAAGACCCATATACTGCCTTCAAATACTGACTACATAAAGAAATATCAGTATACAGATTTCTATGCAAAACCTTGCCTTCATACCTTTTAACCTGTGCAAACCTCACAACCCAATGAGTTTCAGGTCATAAAATATTCACGTGTGTATCTTGTGTGTTTCAGGACATGAAGAATCCCCCACCTGGGGTCTCGGTGAACCCCACCAACTGGCCCTGGTTCTCGCTGCTGGACGATGCCATGGAGGGTCGACTGGCAGGAAGTGAAGTAACTCTTGATACTTCCTCGGTGGGCGATGACAGCGAGTATCGCCCGAACAACTCCACGCGCAGACGGAGCAAGAGAGCGCGAGAGCCGGACAGAAGCGAGATCGAGCTGTACGTCGAGGAGGATGACATAATGTCAGAGGAGATGGGGCGAGACAGAGGGGAGATGGACAGAGACCGGGATGAGATGGAACAAGAAAGATCCATCCTGGAGAGCGACAAAGCCGCCATTGAATACGAGAGGATGGTCTTGGAACGAGAGAAGATGGTCCTGGATAGAGAGAGAGCAGGAGTGGAGAGAGAACTTGCAGCGTTGGACAGAGACAGAGCCTCTTTGGAAAGAGAGAAGGCTGCTGTGGAGAGGGACAGAGCATCTGTGGAGTACATCCGAGCTCAGCTGGAAAAGGAGAGAGCAATTTTAGATAGAGAAAGAGCAAAGCTTGAGCGAGAGCGAGCTATCTTAGAACAGCAGCATGGGACCTCGACAGGGGGGGAGACGTTGGAATTGAGTGACAATCCAGAGGGAACTGACAACACCATTCCTTTGGTCATGGAACCAGCATCCTTAGAGAGAAGACAGAAATTCCTCAACCTGTTTGAAAAGCTTATCGAAAACTTCTGAAACCAAATTTATAAACAGGACCGTATACAGACGTAACCAACTTTTTTACACCTTTTGTTCGATGTAAAATTTTGTTTTCTGTTGCCAAAAATGTATTGTGTTATTCTACAGTGATTGACTTATGATTTATAGTTATGAGTTACATCCATTATAGTTGATCATATTTGTCGCTGTGTTTGTTCTACAAGTCAACACGTTATAAACAAGCATTTTGAAAGCTGTCAGTGTTGGTTTGATGTCTTTGAAGATTTTCAAGCTACTGTAAAAAGGAAAACGTTAAGCCGCCTTTGATTTAGAAAGGTCATCACAAATCTTTATTCAGGTGTGATATTTCCATACAAAACACAAAGCTGGGCTAATATTTACCACCCTCCCCCCAATCATTCTCAAACCCCTTTAGCCAGTACAACAGTTTTTAAGTGTGCGAATGCCATATGGACATAAACATGGTCATAACAACAACTTGATAGATTAAACACTAAAATATTGCAGTTTTTGTAACAAAAAGACAGCTTATATATTTTATATTACAGTACAGACTTTACAACAAATTCATTGTTAGAATGCTTTGTTTTATTGCATTGATCAAAATTTACCTTTCAAACCTTAATCTTATCATAAACATTTGTTTAATTCCTTATGAATATTAACAATATTTCATTATTTTTTACAAAACAAATTTTAACCGTTCTCCCTGGCTATTGCAACCAGCCCCAAACAGGCACCAAGTAGGCTACAACACACACAAAAATAAGTTTTTTTGTTTTGTTTTGTTAATTAAATTAAACTGAGATATCTGCCTTTGTAAATTACTTGCATCATTTTTTCAGGTTTGTTAGTATTTGATAAATAAATGACTGATTCAAATGGATGCATGGTTTTCTGTGTTTCTAGGAGAGATTCATTGTGAATGGTCTCTCTCGGATATGAGGGAGTACATTTATACGATCAACTGAACAAAATCCTTCCGTCTTTCATTCAAATGCGATTACAAACATCCTACATTGTGATATGTATTCATACTGTGTGTATAAATACAAGCAGCAAAGGGATAGTAGTGTCCACCAGTTCTCCTGTGAAAGTGTGAGTCTGTTCATGCATTTATGCCAACTTCTTTTAAAAGACATCCATTCATATCCAAGTGTTTGCACGAGCCCAACGTTTAAAAACAAGTTCTCACAGAGGAGTTTTGATGCATGTGCATACGTGTGAGTTTTGCATGTGTGCGTTTGAGTGTGTTTCATTTTAAATAAGGTTACCAACAGGTATACGTGGCAAACATATGAAGGCTTGTGGGGTTCTGCTGAGGTTGACGGGATTACCGTCCAGGCGAACGTCCTCCAGGGCATTGCGGATGTAGTTTAAATCATGTGGATTGCAGAAAGTGTCATCGTGCATCATCTGGACATTGTTATTCTGAATGATAAAACATATATATATATATTTAATGTATCATACAGGTACACACTTTTTATGCCATTGTTTAAAAATCTTTTTTAGAAATCTTAAGATTTAGAGATCTTTTCTTTTAAAGCTTGTGTGTGTGATACCTCATCATTTTATTTACATATTTAAAAAGTCCATTATAAAGCACTGTGCATATCACCAGAAAAGCTGGTAATAAATTAATTCATTGTTTACGTTATAATTTTCTATGTCATCATTGATCTTTTCTGCAGTTCCCAAGCAAACAACGTAATTCCTGAATTGTCAACTGGTTGTTTTAAAATAAAAAAAACTACATGTATGGAATCCAGTTAAGTGTCAGGATTTGTAGATGTCCACAAGGTGGCACTAGTGAGGTGGGAGCACAGGTACCTGCAGGTGCAAGGAGCGCAGACTGTGGGGCAAAGGAACTGGGATATGGTCAATGTTGTTGTCTGTCAAGTAGAGGTAAAGTAGCCCTGGCATGTCCTTAAAACAAAATGTACATGTATAAATAAATAGGCTTTCTTTACCTGGATAAGGATTATCAGTTGTGTATTGGTACTATTAGAAGTTTCCAAATTGATTTGATCCTATCTGTTTTTTTCTTTGCATTTCCATAAGCTCTTTAAGCACAACAATAGCCTTTTACATGAATCTACAAAGGTTAATTGTGATGTATCCCTCTATTCAATCCTGACACTTGTTTTTTTTACCTTAAAAGCTTCTCTATGGATGCCAGTGCTGCTCAGCTGGTTGTGGCAAGCATCAATAAGGGTCATAGAGGGTGGCAGAGCAGGAAGTTGTCTGATATTGTTCTCTCTTAATATCACCTCATCCAAAGCAGGAAGGCCAAAGAAAGCATCGTCGTCAATCTTGGAAATGGCATTGCTTGTCAGATCAATTTTCTTTAACTTGTCTTTATCATAAAAACAAAAATAAAGTAATTTCAAATTAGTTTTTGAAAATTGAGAAAATTGAGGATTTAAATTCAGAAAAACAAAAAGATCTTAGCATCACGTGAATGCTATTAAATATAAAGTAATACTTTTTTTGTTTCTAATATTTGAATATTTAATATTCAATTTTCTGTCTATATAAACTTATGTTCATATCTCAGATCATGACATGATGACTTATGGTGTGTTTGACCGAACACATACTCAGGTTGGTGAAGTCAGACTTGCTAATCTTGGCAATTTTATTGTAGCGGGCATAGAAATGAGTGGTTTCTTTGGGAAGGGGTGGAACACGGTCCAGCCTGAGGTCATCACAGTACACGGATCCAACCAGACAGATACACAGCACACAGGTAGACATACCTTACCACCAAAATGGCAGGTGGCATGCAAAACACAAAAACAACATTTTAAATACAAAAAGAACTGTTAGCAACTGCTAACAAAACATAAACCATTTGACCATTTTAGTAGCATTCATTAACAGACTTGAGAACCTTAATCTATGACAAAATGAGTTAAGCAAACATTCCTTTATTAGATAATTAGGTAAGTTATAAGATAATAGACTGAGCACATTTTGATATGAAAAAACTAATAATTTAAATGGAATGCACTGGTGAAATACTGACCTGGTATGTATGGGTCAATTTCAGGTAACCCTGACCCTATTTCACCCCCAGCCCCCTCCTGGGGAGTGGTCGGGGTTGTTAGGAGTATCTCCTCCTCTTGTTAGACAACAATATTAAGGTGTTACGGAATGTATTAGCACATGGACACAGGGTGAACAATAGAACAGGACAGACAGTGAGTAATACTGACATTGAGAAGTTAAAATGCATCCTTACTGTTGTTATAATTCACACCAGGGAAAATTTACACACATTTAACCAATATGAGCCAGTTAAATGAAGTTAAATTTGCAGTTAATTTATAGATACCCTAGCAATGATTGGTAAAACAATATGTCTGATAGTGATTAACATTTTTGTTAAGCTGCTCCAAACTTTTCTGATCCAATACAGATTTTCACAACAAAATCTGAACATACACCTGAAATCATTGCAGTCCATGGTGTTGATAAAGGTACTGACCTTCCTCTAGTTCAGGAAAGAATATTTCTGTTGTGACTTCTGGGGATTCAGTCACCACAGGGTCCTCTGGGCTGTCAGGCTCTCCAGTTTCCACGGGCTCCTCAGGGACCTCAATCTCCCCAGACTCCCCAGGTTCCTCAGAGGGCTCAGGCTCAACTGGCACCCCTGTAGTTACAGGCTCTCCAGACACCTCGGGCAACCCAGAGGTCCCAGACACCTCGGGCATCCCAGAGGTACCAGGTTCTCCGGGCACCCCAGAGGTCCCAGGCTCCCCAGACACCTCAGGCAACCCAGAGGTCACAGGCTCCACAGGCACCTCTGGTACCTCTGAAGTCCATAGCTCTTTAGATATCTCAATAATTTCAAAGGCTTCAGACTCTCCAGACAATTCAGGTTCACCAGAGGTCCCAGACACCTCCCAAACTCCAGAAGTCCCAGATTGTCCAGAAACGTCAGGAACCCCAGAGGCCCCAGACACATCAGGAACCCCAGAAGCCCCAGACTCTCCAGACACATCAGGAACCCCAGAAGCCCCAGACTCTCCAGACACATCAGGAAACCCAGAAGCCCCAGACTCTCCGGACACATCAGGAAACCCAGAAGCCCCAGACTCTCCGGACACATCAGGAAACCCAGAAGCCCCAGACTCTCCGGACACATCAGGAAACCCAGAAGCCCCAGACTCTCCGGACACATCAGGAAACCCAGAAGCCCCAGACTTTTGAAACACCACAGGCCCCTCAATCTCTCCAGAAAACCCAGACTCCCCAAAATCCCCAGACGCCTCTTGTGGAGTGATTCCAAATCTTAGGATCTCCTCCTCTTGTGAGAGACAAGGTGAGGTTGCAAGAAACAAATTAGTTTCCCCTCAACGTTGGATGAAAGATGATAGCAATGCTTGCAAAGATGATGGACTAACCAATTCAATATTAAACCAATACAGAACAGACAATTATTACTTCATTCATCACTACAATGTAAGAGGTGTTGATATAATTCTTCCACAGAGAAAATCTATTTTGTGGTAATCAAGATCCCCTCAAGCTACATTTAAAATGAGCAAACCAAAAGGCTAGAATACTAACCTCCACCTGAGAACATTATTATGCCCGAACCAGAAAGCCCAGAAACTCCAGAGCCAAAATCCCCAGAGACCCCAGAACTCAAAATGTCACCAGAGGCGTTAGAACCCCCAGAGCCCAAAATCTCTCCAGACCCGGAAGCTATTTCACTGAGTGAATCCCCAGAGGCTCCAGAGTTCATTTCACCAGAACCCGAAATGTCCCCAGAAATCTGAAGGATGTCAATGGGCGTCAGACGAAGCTCCTCCTCTTGTTCAAGACAAGATTAGGTGTTAGAACAGATATTAGAATTACACTTGTGACTATATATGGACTTGTTAAAAATATGATTGGGCTGCGATGCATGTAAGTAAAGTTAAATAACTCATTTAACCAATCAGATTGCCAGTTAAATGGAATAAAAGCACGAGATAATGGTTTGCAGGCTAGTAATGATGATTAGCAATGTCTCTGTGGGTGTGGGGGGGTGGGGGTGTAGGTGTTAGCAACAATGGTACAGACCTCCCTGTGCATTAGGGCCCATCAGAGTTCCTGACTCCCCAGACCCTGATTGGATGAGAAGAGGCGTTATGGGTACTTCTGTGTCTTCTCTATCTTCAACTGTCCAACGTTGCTCTGGTTTTTGCACCACCTCTTCTTCTTCCTCCTCTATATAGGCACTATGTGAAGGGTCAGAGTCCTCATCAGGATTTAAGGTGTCAATCTGTAATGAGAGCTTAGGTAAACATACTGTAGCTGGCAAATAAGCTCCTGTCCTATTTCAAACTCTATAACAAGGTCTTGTCAGAACTCAGAAGGTCTGCTAAAGATTAAATATGTCTACCTCACAATGATTGAAGAGTCAGTCTAGAGCATTGGTTCTCAACGGGTTGGGGGGGTTTGGGAGGCGGCCCACGAGGGGGGCTCAGCCAACTTCCAGGGGACCTCAAAACAAACTAATTATAAATTTAGAAAAACATTTTTGCGGGGTAGAAATTGTGAGTTTTTGTGAGTTCAAGTCAAAAAGGTTGAGAACCACTGATCTAGAGTTAAATATGAAGCATACTGATAACATGCTCTATTTAACCATCTAAGAAATTTGATTGTTGTCACAATTATTCTGAGAATTTCTAAAGCGTGTTACTCATCAGAAGGTTGATTACCCTTTGAGAGGGTACTGAGCCATTTATCACGTATCTGACCTACTCAACCAAAGCTTTCAAAGTGATCCTTTTCCTCACACATGTTAACGGTTGGTAGGACAAATTTAGCATATACTGCTTTTTGCAGTCATTCTTTTTATTCATTGCGAAACTACACAAGTTCACACTGCATACATTATTTGGGGGGCAGATTAAATACAAAAAAGTAGAAAAGTCCAGTTTGTCTTGTCTTTGATTCCACTACAAACCAGAGAGGGGTGCTGTTAAACCATTGACAGTTTTCAATGGCTGCTATTCTCCAGGATGGTCCATGTGGAACCAAGACATACATGGTAGCAGAAAAATCCATATTTCCACACAGATTTTACCAGAAGAACTTTCTCATGTGTAACAAGTAAGGTCAACTTAAACCCACTAAACCAAAACTACGTTGAGCTGTTTAATGCTCCTTTGTAGTGAAAGTGACACAATGCCAATTTTGTCAATAGTCTAGCATGAAGACTAATAAACAAAAGACAAATAGCCAAATATTTGGTCAAAATATTTACGTTTAGATAGCAAATGTTTTTAACCACCAAAATAACTTGCAAGACTAAGGAAAACAAAGTAATTAACCATAAAAAAGCAATAACACAAGAAGTGCTAAAAAAAATAAATGAAAAAAACAGCATTCCTAAACATTCATTTTTCTTCAGCTGTTTTTTTTGCAAAATGTAAAACAGCCTGATGTAATAAGATCTGCCCTTGAGAAAAAAGTGGACATTTTGTCATGATACACTTTCACATGCGTTACAAGACCCTATATGTACTTGCATTTACACTGACACATGCAGGATGGCATGTACGACGAGCACACACAAGCACCCTTCCATGCTTACTGTGTATGGATTTGGACAAATGCTAAATTTTCTTTGGCCACTTTCCACAAATATGATACACCAAGCATGTAAAGTAATTAGCAATTAAATTTCTATTGAAGTGATATTTAATAAAAAAATGTCATCAGCTATTTAAAACCAATTAAAATGGTAGAAATGCAGTTAAATAAATTACAGTTACAATTTAAAAAAATATTGATTTGGTGTCCTTATGTTCTAAGCACAAATATTTAATGATGCATGAAAAAATTCACACATATTTTTCACTTAATCTATGGGACATGATAACTAAAAACCTCAACTAAAAACTAGCCTTAATTATGCTACATGTGCAAACCCATTCTAGCATTTTTTAAACTTTTTGTAAGCTATTTTTAATTTGGTATTCATGGTTATTGCTGGTAAATAAAATAGTCAATTAAATAACAAAATTGTGTTTAAACTGAACTGAAAAATATCAATATTTCATAACTGGATTGCAAAGTTCCTGAAGGAAATATTTTGTGAATTATTATTTATTCCTTTCACGCCTCATTTTATACCATATTTGTGGAGGGTTCCCTTACACACAAGTTAAATTATTTATTAGATGTCAAACCAATAATCTAGGTCAACTTTAATTCAGCAACTTCAATTTCTCAGCAGAGCAAGAACAAATATTTTCACAATTTATGAAACATTCACAATATCCTGAAGAGCTTAAATAAACAGCTTACACAAGGTCTGTTGTAACTCCGGCATGCTTTTTGTGGGTATAACTACATAACATTCACATCAGGATCAAGTTAAGTCTCTTGGCTTCAATTTGTCTCTTCTTCAAAGCCATCTTGGCTTGTGCCAGTCAAACATACTTTTGGTTTGTCTCTATTTTCATGCTGAAGATGATGAAATAATAGCATAAAAACAAAAACAGTCAAAAATATATAGCCAGTTACAATAACTGTCAGGTACATGTGCATCCAGCAAACAAAGTTATTCCATTGCTTTATGTGAAAATCATTCAGCATACAAGTATGGCTAGTGTTGTAAATCTACTGCTTATCCTTCAGTACGGTAAAAAAAATGCCAATGTCTACTTTTCCTTCCATTAGGTTGTGCCAGTGGAAAATTCAGTTGTCCAATACTGTTGTGTTGAATGTGAGAGTTGAATTCACACTCAGCAACATCTGGTCTGTCCATCATACAAATGTTATGCCCAAGGCAGGTATTTGTTATGTGAAGCATGTCATGAATTAACTTTTTCATATCATAAATAATGCACTGTAAATACCAGTGCTTATGGAATGCTAGGTGTGTCTTGGGGATGTCAAAAGACTGATAAATATGTGATATTAATCTCATTTGGGGTAATCAGGTCCACATGCATTACAGATCTTAATGAAACCTTAATTAAATATTACATTGCCAACATTGGCTATAGATAGCTTAAAAATATGCAAACATGCAATACATTCCATCGCATAGAAAACTCATGCTTCACTGAGGAAAGGGACCAATATCAGCCCTACGTGGCCTCCGTGACCGACCCTAAAGCACAGCAGCTGGGTTAAAAATGTTTTGAAATGAAAATCATAAAACAGACACTGACATTACTGGATGCTATTATCCGCAGGAAGACTTGAATCTGCACTGCAAATGAAAAGCAAAGTCAAACACCCTAAAGCCAAACTGCTGCAATACATTCCTGCATGACAACTAGACCTGAACCCAATGCTTGTGCACGATTTATCAGTTAAAAACCATTTGACCAACTGAACTATGGCAAAAGATGTGTACATAGAAAAATTAATACTCATTTGAATTCTAAATGTAACAGAGAGGGTGTTCCAAGAAACCATGGCAACAACATTATAAGTGATTAGAAGTGATCTTTATGAGAAAATCTATGATGATACAAAAATGGCCTTTTGAGGTCATACTGAATCTCTCACCTGTGGTTCATCAACTTCATTGTAATAGTCGTAGACGTCTTGGTTGTCAACGCTCAGATCTAGATCCACATCATAGTTGTTGCTGTCGTAGTTGTCCAGTTCTGCTTGCCGGGCATATCTGGGGGGAGAGGCTGCCGCCACACTCAGAACAAGAAGTCCCCACACCAACATTACCATCGTCCTGCTGGACACAGAATCAGACACCTAAATGTCTATTCTGAGATGTTTTGTAGAATTAATAGAAGAGTATCAGTGGCAATAGAAAGTGAATAAACAGATTATGAATATATCAAACCATTTATTATGCCAGTGTTATATAATATATTTATTTACTACAGCAAAATATGATTTTCACTTCCCACATCATACTACCAAAGGACTCTTTGACCTGGGTTTCCCCAGAAGGGAGATCGAGAGCCACACTTGCTTGGATTGGCTGTGGTGCATCTCAAATATGCTTCTCAAAAATCTTCTGGCTCACCAAATACATCTGCACACCATGGAAGATATAGTTGCTGATTTTTCTGTACATACGTAAAATACACTTTTAAAATAAAAAGAATTGCCAAAAAAGTTGAAATATGCCGAGCTAGAGATTCCATAAATAGTCTTTAGCTTGTTACCTATCTTTGGTAAATAGAGTCTCTTCAGAGTTCTGTGGCTAGTGGAATACAAACTTGTCGTCTGCAAATTTCTGAGGCTGGAGAACTCTGTTCATTAACAGAAATGAAAAATGAGGCCAGTTTGGCCTCTAAACAAACCAAGAAGTTACCACCTCAGCAGCCATCTTGAATCCACTCAATGACTGCTTTGTGTGTTAAAGACAAAAGGTCAGAGGTGAGATGGTGACATCATAAAAGGTTTCTTTTCCAACATAATGATGAGCAGTTTTTTTTTTTTTTTGGAAAATCACACATTGTAAATGGAAAACTTTGTAAAAACAGCATCTATAAGTACATATAATGTCACATATTTAACATTTTAAATGTTCAATCATTCATACATTGTCAATTATTAGCATAAGAATTCAAGTTGAACGGAGAACAGGAGAGGATGTCTTTCAAAATATATTGTATAAAGGGGCGATGAGTGACTGATGTGATGATAGAGAGGGGTTCATGCGCAGAGATTATGGATGAGGTTCTGGTCCTCGGGGTGAGATGGAGAGAGCTAAGTAAGGGAAAGTGAGGAAAAGGAGAGCGAGACCTCTGACAGAGACTCTTTATGAGGGTCTGTCTCCTCGCTCAAGCTCGAAATTCCACCAAGATCTGTGGACAGCAGGTCAGTGAGTTACGATCTCGCTGTATCTCTCTCTCTTTCACACACACACACACACACACACACACACACGCACACACACACACACACACACACTGTAACTCATAGCAATGAGCTATTTAGGGGCATAGTTGCACTCCACTGTATCTTTAGCAATAAATCTTTTCCCTGTGTGTTTCCGACACCCAATCATTTCATGCGATTACAAACAGAGATTTTAAACACATTTTATTGATTTAACACTGTAATCTTACAGTCTAAAACATCTCTGCTTCAATGAAAAAATCAGCTCTCGTTGAGTGTACAAGTTTCAGTTGACAGTTTCAAACTCAGCTGGGAAATACTGAAAGAGAGACTATACTGCACACAGAGCTTGGCTTTTACACACTGTGGGCAGTATTTGCAGTGTGCGGACCCCGTGTGTGTGTGTAGGTGTGTGTGTGTGTGTGTGTAAGCAACTGTCCTAATGTTGTTTTTGGCTCTTCCTTCCAGCATTCCGCATGGTCATTGATTTTGCAATTTCTTCCTCTCTGGTGATGGTGCCAATACTGGCAAATAACATTAGCGATTCAACGTCACTTCCAATAATGCAAATACTGCAAAATATGCAAAATATATGTTCTGCTTCAGCAGAAATATAGTTTAAAATCCTGACTGCGAATGAGCTAAATGTAAAATCAACAGCCCCGAAAGCAGAGGTACGTCTGTAAGATATCTAATAAAGATCTGGGAAACATCTTCCGTGTAAAAACATCTCATAAACGTCTTGGAAAAAGCATTTTTACATACATTATAAATCATAAACATCTTAAACATCTTCTAAATATCTATGTGAGATCTGACAGGAAACGTTACAGAGAAGTACTGAAGATGAGCAAACAGTCAAAAAAAGACATCTTGCAGATGTAAATGCTGACATCAAATAGACGTCTTTGAGATGTATGTTTGCTATCAGGGAGTCCAGTGCCCATTTCATTTCTCTAGTCACATTTTTTGCTTATCCCTTTTAGGTAAAATAAATATCAAATAATATAATTATTAAATATCAACCATATCGTCACATCTAATACTTCACTCATTTTGCCCAAACCCAGAAAACCAAAGAATGGTAAAATATGCCGAAATAAAAGAGTGCACAGGAATTTCTCCCATCACCAAACAGGCCACATGTAAGCGTATACTAAACCATCATATATTAACGTGGTATTATTAAGCCAATTTCATTATAAGAACAAGAAGAATAAATGCAAGATACCCATATTTTGTATCATTAAACCGGGCATCCACAAAAAAGGTCTTAATACTATCAGTCAGGTGTATTTTAGCTTAGCAATTGTGCTTTAGTGCCAGTGGCCCCAAGATAATCGAACCTATAAGCAGAAGGTGAAGCCCTCCGGTCTCATCCCTTCTCTAAAGCATAACACCATCATATAGAAGCACATAGAGCCCTTACCTCTTTCTCCTTCTTTCCCAAATGGTCCTGTTCTCCAGATCGGACAGGCAGAGGGTTGGTGGGCCTGGCCAATGGCAACCGGTCACTCACGGTAGCTGTGAGAACACAAGTGTGTGTCTGTGTATCTGTATCGGTGCGTGCGTTGAGGTGTTTAAAGGTGTGTGACGTGTAAGTGTCCATGCACCCCCGTACCTGTCCTTGTGTGTGAAGGTAAGAAATGAGACCGAGAAAAGTGAGAGATTGGGTTTTGGTCACATCTACACTAGTGCCCACCCCATACCACACTGCGTTACACGCTCACACACACTAAAAGCCAACATGGCACACAATCTGCACGCTGACAGACCCCCAGCTGCGAAAAAGCCTTTAATCCCTAATAACCCTCTTTGTTTTTTGTTTCCTGAAGAGACAGATAAGTTATTCAGTTCTAAATATGAGATATTTGTCTTTCTTTTCCTGAGGTGAGCGTGAGGCATGCTCTGCTTTCATGTATGGATCTGCAGGGCCCCTGCACACAATGGGCCCTCTGTGAGATTCTCTGTTAGCGTAGCACTGAGAGGGAGAAAAGGCCTCCATTCTGTTCTGCGCCAGAGCTCGGCGCTAAACGCTAACCTTGAACACACTGCAGTGCAGATGAAGACTTGTTAACTTTCAGGAAGTGCTGTACCAATATCTGCTGGATGTTTTTATAGGCCTCGAATTATTATTTCATGCTAATTGTCTTTCTGTTACCTCCTGCTAAATAACATGAAACTAATCCACATGTTGGCCTCATTTACAGCAGGCATATAGGTTTTGTGCATCTCCAAACCATTTATAATGTCAAATTATGAACAAGATAATTTCAATCGAAAACAATTTAATCAAGAACATAAGAAGGTAATTATCTTGAATGATCCCTGTGACAAAACACAGCTCTCAGTGTTGGTAGACATTGATTTTTCACCTTTTTGCTACAATGATTGCAGGTGTAAAATGAAAAACTTTGTTCGTTGAAAAAGAATATTAACATTATTAATATCTTTAAGCGAGTCTAGAATGTTCACTGGTAGTGCAATTCAAAAACAATGACAAATAGTTTATCTTGAAAACTAGTTTATGTCACATTCGTCAGGAAAGGACTTTTGTACCAGCATGCTGGAAAATATTGATTGTACAAAGATGTAAAACAACTAAAATTGCGGGAATACGTTCGCAGTTTCTTTAAGAAAGTATTTAAGCAATTTAAGAATAGATATAAGTTGTGCAACAACATACAGTTTGACACTTAAACAAAAAATTAAGTCTAATCTCAGACTTTTGTTGCTGCTATTGTGACTGAATGTAAACAAGCTTTGAATAAAATACACCACCTTTGTGTAAAATTCACTACAAGAAATCTGGCTTCATAATCAGGCCATAACTCCGTTGTCCAAAAACACCCCCGAATGATGTGGTGAGGTAAAATGGGTTCTGGGTAATACTATATTTAGTGAGATTTATTTTATTTTAAACATCTACTCAGAATAGGGAAATTACATTACTTATAAGGACAATTATTGGCTGGAGCATACATTTTTAACAGGTAATGCTATTTTTCACAGAGTAGGCTTGCTAGTTCGCCATACATATAAAAGGAAAGGAAGGCACTGTGGTTTTACAATACCTGTACATCCACATGAGGAACCATTAAATGAACCAGTCAAATGAATCTCACCCTGCTGAAAAGACCAGCATAGATTTAGTTTAGGATTATGGTTTGCATTGTGGGATGTTGGTGTTTCCACCAGGCCCACCCGTTTTTAGGTCAACCAGCTTTACCAAAATACAATGCTGGTTGACCAGCTTTATCAGATTAGTTGCTGGTTAAAGTATGACTATGTTGGGCCATGAGCTATCCCAGCAAAAACCATGTCTGCATTATGTCCATCATGACAATAAATGCCGGTTTACATTACTGCAATATTTTCAGCAGGGTACTAACAGAGTTCAATTTTTAATTTCTGAATTTCCAAATAGATAGTCCCTTATTGGACCATTATATTGGATCATTGGACCAGTACTTTAGTTTCCATTCACATTCAGATCTGATTAATGTTATGGACAGGAGTGTCTCACTGGCGTCACACCTTTATATCACAATCGCCCTAAGGAGACGGAAACACATCATCAGCTCTCGTGGAATTGGGGGCTTGACCTCATTACCATCAAGGCGAAGGTAGCGCAGACGTGGCCCATTGTCACTAAAGTAGTCATCAAGTGCCCCAGGTGGACAAATATCAGAACTGTTCACACCTATGGAAATGATAGCATTATTAATATATATTTATACATTTTTATAAATATAGATTTATAATATGGAAGGATAAATATATGATGCCTTTTTTAAAGTCACCATGAAATCAAACAGGAAAATTCTAAGTGTTTTACACAGTGTTGCAGTGATTATAAACGATTTATCCGTGGATATCATTTTTTTTTATTCATTTGCACTTTTAATCTTTAATCAAAAACATTAAGCTCCTCTCCCCCTCTAAACTTTGTAAAAGCGCTATATAAATAAAGTTGAGTAAACAACAACTCTTCACCATATGACGTAAGCAACAAAAAAGAGGTAGGACTATACTCACTGTCCAATGGTCAGGCAGGCATTTTAAGCTCTCCCCTCCAGGCCCAATGTACAACAAACCAATCAAAAAGGGAAGGGCAAAATAAAGCCCCGCCCTACATTTTTCTAATTTCAGAAGCTGTTTCACTCGGATGTACGTCACGATATGGAAAAGAAGTCAATCACAACTTCCGTTTCATGGTGACTTTAATGCATGCATTTTCAACGTTCGCACTCACTCATTTTGTAACTTACAAGGGCTTGTCCAGAGACTATTTATAAAAAGATTGCTTTCTGGACTTACTTTTGATTCTGTTGTGATCCAGATGCAGGTGTTCCAGTCCAGGGGAGATGATGGGCATGTCAGTGAGCTGGTTGTAAGAAAGTTGCAGGTCCAGTATGCTGGAAACATTAAAAACTGTTTTTGGGATGCCTCCATTTGCCAGTTTATTACGGTTGAGCCTGAGAGACGACACCTTGGGAAGACCCTTGAAGTACTCGGCAGGAATCTTTTCAATATTGTTGCTGTCCAGAAAGATCTGCGTGGTTGTGGGTGGCAGACCAAGGGGCATGCTGTTCAGTTGATTCTTTGCTAAATTGATCTGGACCAAGTTGCTCAGACCTTTCAGGTTGACCTCTGTCACTGCGTCACCTTGCAGCTTGTTGCTTTGAAGATCCAGCAAGGTAAGATGGTCCATCCCAGAAAAGACTCCAGGTGGTATCTTTGAGATTTTGTTACGGGAGAGCCGTAGCTGTTCTAGATTGCTGGGCAGAGGAGATGGAATGGAAGTCAGCAAGTTGTCCTCCATGTACAGGTGTACAAGGTTGGGTAAGGCCTTGAGAGCATCAGCCTCCACGGTTGTGATTTTGTTGCGGTTGAGGTTGATCCACCTTAGCTGTGTGACGTTGCTCAGAGCTTCAGCTGAGACCACATCGATGAGGTTGTTCTGAAGGTACAGGTACCAGGTGTACGGAGGGATGACGGGTATGCGTTTCAAGCTCTTGTTGTCACAGTAAACAGCATTGGGAAAGTTTGGGGGGCAGCGACACTCTTTAGGACATGCTTGGAGCTGGGATATCAGGTGCTCGTAGGGCATTTCCTGAGTGCTAACTTGGCCAACTGAAAGTAGGGCTAGACATGCAACAACGAGCCACAACATGGTTAGGTTCAACCTACAAAATAAACGAGAAAACAAATTAGGAAGGTCTTGATAACAAAATCAAAAACAAAATTATCCTATTTTTCATTGTATATGTTAAATAATCTTTAGTTTGGTCATTTACAGTTGTCCTAAGTATCGTGACACATCTACCCTACATTTCCCCAGGGTCAGACTAAGTAAATAAACTCATTAAAATAAAAACAGGAAGATCCTTTGGTTGAAATGATCGCGCCCTGTTAAGAAGTAATCTTCTTAGACTTAGAATGATCTGCCAGGTCAACTTTAATTGCCTTAAGCCTGACATTGTACTTCTTCATCTTCGTCTTCTTTCAGAAGTCTTGGAAAAATCTTGTAAAGTTTCTGAATATTTGTGAATATATAAAACATGGCAAGGCCTGTGATAATACTTGGCTCACATCTCAAATAACAGGCCCTGACACTGCAGTTTATGTTCCTTCAAACTTTTAAAATACATTTTATGTATACATTTCTTTACACATTCCAATACATTAAACGCTTCACCTGAGCTTTCTCATCTCAAGCAATATCAAATTTACAGCTATATGATACTCATTAATATTAGGTTTTTGCCGAGACATTCTTATTTCTGCTGACACCCACATTTTCTCTTGGCTAGAATGCCTTCTGTAAGCAAAAACCGATCAAGAAATAATATGTTAACACATTTTCAGAGCTCCATAGCAGAGCTTTCTCATCTGGTAGTGGTTTACATTTTTGATCCGGTTGCTGTCTGCAGATCAATTTTTTACAGGCAAAAGTCTTTCACTGAACCAGTAAAGATCCAGTCCTGAATACTTCATCAGGTCAGGTGGTGCCAATTTGACCTGAGAAGATCTATCAAAACAAGACAAGAGTTTTAAATCATGATCTCCACCTCCATCTTTTGCTGGGTCAGTTCTGATAACAGTTGCATTAAAATATAACTCATATTGTTACCTCACATGCCCTAGATATCCCTCAAACCATTTTACGGTAATGTTTATACCAACATTACCAATAGTTTGGGACTTACCTTTGTTTTCTTGTCACTTGAAACGGCACAGAGGTATGAATGTCTCAACTCTGAGATACCTTGCCCTCTTCTGCCTCTATTTGTAGTGTCAATGGCACTTGATAAACCTCTTAAAGACAGTCACACTGGACACAATCTTAACCAATCACACCCCTTTGAGATCAAGAATCATAATCCTGTAGGCATGGATTGTGATTAAACCGGCGTGTTGGCCAGAAGTCGTCATGGGCCTTGGTCTATTTATAATGAGGCTAATACAGGCTGTCCCATAGAGATCCTTCAGCCTCTTCCTTATCCTCCCTCACACCAACATTCATCTCCAGTTGTGTCTTATGTAAACACACATCTTTGTCAGGCAGAGGGAACTCAGACTAGACACGAGTCAGATGCGAAACTATGTGTAGCTTTGTCTTGATCTTGAACCTTAAGGCTAGTCAGGCCAAAGCACAACTTTTGTGCCAACCAACTAACCAACCAACCAACCAACCATCTCTCAATCCACTGAATAAATCCTCCCTTTAACGTTGTTTATAAACTACTTCTTCCAGATTGACTGGAAAATGTCAATCTATCATTTATTTCAGTTAAGATGTATTCAGACTTGTTGATTCAGACGCTAAGAAATTTGTATCACTGAAATTTGCACCAAAATGTCCCCATGAGAGCACCAGTCTCCATTTAGGAGTAGAGATGAAATTGGTGTGTGTCTGGTGGTGTCCCTGACTGACTGCCAAGGGCCGATTTTATTTTGTCATTACTTGCTCTCAATTCCACTGACGACAACAAACATCTTCCTGTGTCATTTTAATGCACTGTGAATGGTAACCTTCCAACTTTAATCTATGATCAGCAGTAATCCAGTCTCTTACCCAACATCTCGTGTGTCCTAAAGGACAAAACGTATATACACCAAACTAATGCGTTACAGATTTTAAAGCCCATTATTCACAGGAAGCCTTAAGATGTCTAATCACTGAAGACGTCTGCCACAAAGTCTACAACAGTGCAGCTAAGAGCGATAGGCTGGGACATACAGACTATGACAAGGGTTCATTCTCAGGGCAGAAATTAGTAACTAGCTGCAGTGCTTATAATATCTTATAATAATATATTCTGATAATTTCTATAAAGATTATAATACAATGCAAGCAGACAAGTTCAATGTCAATCTATTGATATGTAAAATCTCAAATTAAAAGTAGGAGAATGTAACACAAAATTAAAACATTCCCTTTGTTTTGTTTTGTTTTGTTTTGTTTTGTTTTGTTTTGTTTTGTTTTGTTTTAGAAGTTATGAGGTGTTGAGCAATGCAATTTACAATCTGTTTCAGAGTCAAAATTACAGCTGACTAGCTGTCTCGGGGCAACAAGAGGCCCAGTTTAACTGTTAAGTGCTAAAGGCTAATGCAAAGTATTCTGAAACATCTTCAAGACACCTACATGAGCACTAGAACTTGAACTCTAGGGGCTCATTTCAGAAAGGAGGTTTAGTGAAAACTCTGAGTATATTAACCCTGAAATGATGTAAACTCTGGGTTTTCTGTTTCAGAATGCGAGGTATGTCAAACCCAAGAAAGCGGGGTAAGTCAAGCCCATTTCTAAAAGAGAGGTAACTTATACTCAGAGTCAGTAACCATAGTAACTTTGTGAATCTAACCTGGTCAGAAGCAGGTAAACTCAGAGTCTCTTTCGATCTCCTCCCTTTTTTAAAGAGCAAGTGGTGTGCATTAATTCATAGGGATGTATTTTGATTTCAAGAGAGGAATTTAGGACGCTAGTGGAATTTTGTCATTTCCCTGTGTATTTTTATTAAACTGTACTATTTTTATTTACAGCGAGTTAGATACATCAAAACTTATCGTCCATCATTACATCAATAACATCAGCCATCGAGCGTGTATTACATCAGAGCGTAGTTTTCTATGGACAATGAGAAATTACTTAATAAAGTGTATAAATAAAGTGCATGAATAAACAAATGAATAAATACAGACATAAATGCAGAAGTGAAGCAGTAAAGGAAATAATCAATTAATTAAGACATCAGTCTGAATTTAACACGAGAGTCTGACACCCTACACGTGTCCTATACACCATGATGTCTCACTCTCATAACTAACTTTATTATTTCTGTTTTATCTCTGTTGTTTCATTCATTTATTCATTAATTTACTGATTAATGTATTTGTTTATTGGTATTTATCTATTTATTAATTTAAACTTAAGTCATTTTCAGCACATTAGTAAATCTACTGTATGCAGAGCAGAAAGTGTCCCTCGTTCTCAAGCGCTTTCTACCGCCATGTTGCTTTTTCTTTGGTTCTGTTGCCACGGTGAATCGTAATATCGGAGCTCCATTGTCTTGTCGTAGTCGTGGTGTACGCGCTTAACTCAAGGTAAGCCTACCCAGAGGTTTCGCATCTCGGTGTAAATCAACTCAGAGTTCACATTTAAACTTGGTGTTGGTTGAACCACCTTATTGAAACGGGCCCCTGAACTCTAGGACTGTTACACCAAAAATGTAATGATATTCTTTCTTGGTCATAGAATAACAAAAAGTAAGTGTGTGTTTGTAATCTTATATTCTTATTCTTATGCATTACAATTTTTGTGAAATATAGACGGTTTCAAAGCAACAATATAAACAAAAGCATACACGCATTTGTGGACGGAACTTAACTTTCGGTACACGTTCACAAAGAATGGAGTGCCTGTAGATTATTTCTGATAACAAGTAAAAGAAACAGAGAAGAACCGTTACTTGGCTAAACTTGGGTCTCCAATATTTTGAATTTACACTGCAATACCAAGCTCACCGCTAGTAAATGTCCAATACGGTTTCTTTAAATGCAACAACGTTACACGACACTTATTGTTTATTTAATACAATTATTATACAATACAATAAAATAATAATATAAATTAAAATTAATGAAAATTTCATAAATCGAAATAGTTATATTATTATCCACTAGCCAGACCGATAAACAAACACAGACCGGAAGTTATCTTCTATCCAGATGTGTGCGTGTGATGAAACCGGTCAGACTTTGATAGGAAAATTATGTGAGGGAAAGATTTAACTCCACACTCTTCATGGCAAAAAAGTCTTGGATAAAAACGGTGACTGGTGAGAAATAAAAACAGACAACTTGTGTTCTTTGTTTCACTTAAAAAGAAACACATGGTGTCAAAGAGATTGTTTCCTGCTTTGGGATTTGATCTGTAGGCAGTTTGTGAACACACAAATGTATAAATATAAATTGCTCTGTTTGGTGGATGGAGTGCTGTCCTAATATTCCCTGTCCAGTTCTATTTTTTCCTGCTAGTGTTTTTGGACATATGATTATATTGTATGATAGAGAATATTATTCAAGCAAGTAGAATAAAAACCTAAACAAAATTTCCCTTCACACGGGGTTTAACCATAAGAGAATTGTATAGAATGCACCCTGATGTATACAATGGTATTAAATTATTAGCATCTTTTTCTTTAACAGCACATTTACAAGAAATTAAAGAAATATCTTCTATGCTAAATATCTAAAAGCACCATATAATGTTTGTTGCATTTGTGTTAGTAGTAATACATAAGCTGTTAAAACACCTTCCTGACAACAGCTGCATAAGATTCAAGTTCATGAGCATTTAGATGCTAAAAATTACAATGGAAAGATGCTAAAAACATTTAAAACTTTTTTCTAAAATATTTTATGCAGCAGAGATACTGAGGAAGAAGATTCAGAGATATAGACAAAAACAGATACGTTTAAAACATTTCAACAATGAACCCCTTAACCCCTCTCAAACATCTCCTTGTTTCATCACAACTACATAAAACATGAGAAAAACTAAAAAGCAACAAAAAAGAAAAAGATACCTGTTTGTTTTATTCCTAGAGCTGATTATGGTGCAGGTGGAGGTACAGTGTCTGGTTCTGGTTTTCTTGGTCTGCCTGCTCTCCTCACCAGTTTGATTCCAGTTTATCGTTGTTCTCGCTCTCTGTCTGGTCCAGACATGCATCACAGCCTTATTAGATCTCTATTGTAAGAGTGTAACTTCCCTAAGGCCAAACCTTTGACATCGGCTTGAATAAAGGGGTGTGCGAATGTTACGAGTATACTGTCGAGTTTCTTCTGCAAGCATGCATTGGATATTTATTGCTAGCACATCACTTTTTGCCCGAGTTTCTTTTTCATTTTGCACTGAGGGGTCTGTGGAGCCACAGAAAGTGGGGGCCCTTGGCACAACCATGACAACCCCCACGTTTCATGTGACATGTGTCTTAGAAACATTTAACTCCTATAGAGCAATGGACATACCTCATCTCCAACCCTCATCATCTCAATTTGCAAGATGTTTTAACACCCCAAAACTAGGTCGCCCTGGGGCGATACACATCATTTGGCTGTCATTTCACACTGGCAAAAACTCGTCCCAACCCGTGAAAGGTGAACTGAGATGGGATTGAGCTGGAATGCCAAAAATGTTGGGAGATACAATGATGGTACAGGGTTATTCTATTTAATTGTTTTATTTCTCAATATTTCTAATTTATTTTAAAGCTTGGGCCTCTAAGCTTTAAAATAAATGGAACTGCAGTACATGGCAACCAGACATATACGTAAGTAAGGTGGGCGTACCTGTCAGTACAATTGCTTTGGAACCTGAGGTTCCAAATATGGTAAGAGGCGTTACATTTCCGTCACAGGCTTGCAGTATTCGACCAATCACTACGCACTGGTTAACTGGCCAATCAAAGCATACCACGCTTTTCAGAGCGATGAGCTTTGTAAAATATCAGCGTGTTTCAGAGAGGCGGGGCAAAGAGGAGATACAAACATGCACGGTATGTGGAAAATACAACGTTTTTGAACCTTAAATCGTGCATACACATTGCATTACATCTAAAACAAACGATAATATTCGTTTTAGCAGTGTCATTTGACCCCTTTAAAGAATATAAGAGGTCTTTAACTTTTAACACGGATTAAAATCCCACGGCGCATTAGAAAAAGGAGTACATCGTTCTTATTCAATGGATCTTTTGTCTCCAATAAAAAAAGAGGATACATCGGTTCCGTCCTTATGCATTAAGGACCACCAAATCCAAAACACCCACAAAGTCACACACATGTTGTGCAAGATCTCCAGATGTTTGCTGATGCTCAAAAAGGTCCACAAAGCAAAGTTTATTTTAATACAAATCATATGCAACCTCTCAGTCTAGAATTAAAGATCCTTTTACTATTTTTTTATAGTATTTTAATATAAACATTCAGGTATTATGGCTGAACAGCAGTTTTATGTCATCTAATAGACCAGGCCTTAGCTATACAGTTGCCTACTACAAATCACATTATTGCAGATATACAATCTTCATATAACTGTACAAACAACACAAGAAGAATGATTTGGCCCCGTGTTCATTACAAGCTCTTTTAGATACAGAATAATTAATGCCCCAACAAAAGTCCTTCACGAAATCAGCTGTGAAAGAACCAGACAAGATTTATCACAATGTTCTTGTTTCTTCACAAAGTCTCTCTAGTGTCTAATAAATGTTGATTAACTGGCTGTGGTTTTCTATGAAGGCCTCAGATGCACAGCTGACATGCACATGGACACTAAACACATGACACAGCAACATTCCATTTTCACCATCTTTGCAGTTCCGTAACAATGTAAAATCCAGTTTAAACTGGTTGCTGTGATTTGGAGCATGCTAGATTTTTTTGCTAAATTTGACATTTACTGGACTGCACCAAATGATCTAGCAGCTTTAGGTGGAACACGGTGGCCGGCTTACCAGCCAAATCATAGCTTACACCATTACCAGTGAGTATTTTGGACTGGTCATAGTGTTCTATTGCCAATATTTTAATCAAAATCAAACAATTCAAACCGCAGTACACTGGAATACACAATAGGGATGTCACAATATCAGATTTTCACTACACAAGGAGAATGGCCAAAAGAAATCATGACAACGATATTACTGCGATATTGATGTTAAATAAATAACTGATGAAGGACAGATTCATACCATTAATCGTTTCATGTGATTCATGTGATTAATCGTTTGACATCCATAAGCAAAATGTTAGGTAAGTGCAAAACCACCACTGACTTTGTTGAAATGAAGTAATGCTGAATTATCACACGTGTTAACTGGATGGCAATAACCATGCAATATAACATTGTCAATATCAGTATATTCTTGTGACAACCCCAGCACACTATTTATATAGTCCCTGTGGAGTTTTTTACCTGGTTGCCTTGAAATCTGTTTGTGGTGAACTTCATGCTCTGATATAATCTGGAAAGATTTTTTTTAAAGAAAGTCATAGCTGCAGGCCCATCATCCGGTAATGACAGACAGACAGAGGAACTCTCACCACCCCGTGTGTCAGATGGTCACTCCAGACCCTCTACTCTTCTGGAATGCTGGGCATGTGCCTACAAGTTGTCCGCTGTTGTAAATAAAACACAGTCAATATTGGATCTGGTATGAGACTACTGCAATTCTCCATTGGCCGGCCTTCCAACCAATGCAGTCAAGCCCTTGCAAATGATCCAGAATGCAGCTGCACGTCTAGTTTTCAATCCTAATTTCACTTCACTGGCTGCCACTTGCCGCCCGCATCAATTTTAAATCGCCAACACTGGCCTTCAGATTGGTAACAGCAATTTCCCCTTTACCTTAACTCAGTGCTCCAGGTCTACATACCCTCCCGTCATCTTCGGTCTGAAAATGAGCGACGCCTGGTTGTTCCATCACAGCGAGGCACCAAATCGCTTGCAAAAACCTTTACTCCTTCGGTTCCCCTGTGGTGGAATGAACTGCCAGCCTCCCCCCGAACTGCAGCATCCTTCACAACTTTCAAAAAACAACTCAAAACATACCTGTTCCTCATTTATTTGACTAACCAATAACTGTCTATGTCTTGTGTCTAATAAAAAAAAATCTTGTTGTTCATTGTCTCCTTTGCTTACTCCAGATTTAATCCTCCTAGTAGATTTAATCCTCCTTTGGCCTTGTAAACTAACGGTACTGTTTAGCGTGTTGACAAAATGTTATATGCTCTCCTATTTGTAAGTCGCTTTAGATAAAATAGTCTGCCAAATGAATGAATAAATGTAAATAATAGATGTAAATGAGATCAGACTTGCGGAGACAGACTTAAATGCAACTTTGAAAAATCTTGTTATATCTTTTGGCAGAAGACACGCCAAAAGAAGATGTTCCATAGTTCTGCCACCATGGCCCTGATTTAAAACAAAACAAAATAAAACTCTCTTCAGCATGCAGAATAACAACGTTTTACATCCTTGAGCCTGTCTGAGAGGCATGGAAGGAGTTGGATGAAGGACAGATTCATACCAAAAGTTTCATTCCATTCCAGACAGCAGTGCTGTCTGTAAGCAAGCAAGATAAAGACAAATGCATCAAGAAAGTGGATGAACGACTTGGACAAAACTAATAAAATAAAATTAGCTTGTCTGTACACAAGTAGTTGAAGCATACATTTATCGATTGTTTTAATCAGCATTGAGATTTAGATTAAGATTTAAATGAAAATATAAGTATAAATGAACATTCAAAGGAAAAGTAAGTCCTGCTCAATAAGAAATAAAAGAAAAATGCTGTTTTAGACACACAGAAATACTATGTAATTATATTATTATACATTATATGACAAAAGTATTTCAATGATATGTGTAAAGCTGATATTTTAATATAAGTTAAATTAGAAATATGTGTACTGTAATTATTGCTTTAAATTTATCCATGTCATCTCTAACAGAAATGATATGAAATTAAATATTTTGTGACTTCCAGAGAGGAGTTTAGGTCCATTTCCCCACACATATAAGAAATCTGATTTATTCAATTAAAGATGAACAAACTTGTATTTTTCCACTAAACAACAACAAATCAGGGAATTTTACAAAACAGTGTGCCAAAGTTACTGTAATCCAAGGCCTCATTAATTTCAGTGACATAATGATGACGTTAAATGGTGTATTAAATTAATAAAAAAAAAACAAAGCTGTAGAATAGTAAACAATTACTGTTACAAACGGTATGATGAATTGCATGCAGATAGAATACAGTATAAATGTTGGCAGTGTTGAGAACATATTACGCTACTAGTTTGCTATGAATAAACATTTTGGCACTGCAATCCTTTATAGTTAAATAAAAACGTATCTTTGAAACAAAAAGTTTTACCTTAACCTCAGAATATTTGCATAGCCATATTTCTTCTCTTACTTACAGAAATTATACTAAAAAAAGTTGCAAAAAAAAGTTTGTGATATGTAATAGTTGTTCAATCTGAATTCCTTACTGACAGCTTTATGAATAATATGATTACAATAATAAAACATTATTGATTAAGATGTTTAACATGCGGAACAATTAAAATGAAATTAAATGACATCTACAATGACATTAGATGACAATAAGCTACAGTATATTAACTTTTTTTTTTACACCTGTGTTTCTCTTTAGATTGTAACATCTTAGTATTTGTTCAAAAGCTTTGTGAAAAGGTAGTACAGTTTATTTTTTCAAATGCTACTACCACTCCTAACACAGTATCATTCCAAACTGTGATTTATTATGTGCCAGATTTTCACGATTTCACTGCAATTGCAGCCAAAATGTTTTCATAAACATTTTGGAGAGTTAATATTGTTGTCAATGTGCAAACAAACAGCAAAAGATGGTTGCAAAGATGTGGTTAAGGACATATAGATGCCGAAGTGTCTAAAAAGAACAATAGCCTTAATACGTTTTGGGTATCATTGACCTCACATCGTGATAGTGACCCTATTCAAAAATGATCTCCGAGGCCTGGCGTAGGCAGTTGGAGGTGTCGTCTGGCATGCTGCTGTGCGTGACGTTGTTTCCATCCAAACGCAGGGTTTTCAGTCTGGAGTAATTGACGGGGGAGCTGAACTTGCAGATATTAGACAGTTCGAATTCTGAAAAGACAAAAAGGTGCAATGAATTGACAAACTGTTTCAGATCTTCAACCTGTAAAATAAAAAGGGAAAAGACTTACTGTCTATCTCATTGACTTGCAGGTACAGGTGCTCGAGAGATTCGTTGATTTCCGGAATGGTCTTCAACTTGTTGAAGGACAAGTCCAGCTCGAGAAGAGAGGACACGTTAAACACACCCGCAGGGATTCCCGAATCCACCAATTTATTGTGGGAAACACGCAAATACTGCAGGTTTGGAAGCTTAGCCAGGTAGCCATTTGGGATGCTGTCGATGTCATTATTATCGGCGTAGAGCATCAACAACGAAGCTGGAACACCTGAAGGAAGTTTCTTCAGCTTGTTCTCACTGACATCTAGCAGAACGAGAGACTTCAAACCCTTGAAGGCACCCGTAATGCTCTCGGTGGTCAATTTGTTCTTCGACAGGTGGACGGTGGTCAGGTTTTCCATGCCAGACAAAGCGTTGGAGGGGAACGAACTGAGCTGGTTGTCAGTCAACTTCAACTCATCCAGAGACTTAGACAGAGGGCCGGGGGGTTTGGTTAGCTTGTTATGACTAAAATAGAGCTTCTCCAGTTTGCTCAGTTTATCAATGGTACCAGCCTGGATCTTGTCACTGGTGATGATGTTGTTGTCGAGAACAAGCCAGCGAAGGTCGGTGGCATTATCAAACACGCCGGCTTTTACCTCCTCGATGTTGTTGTTCTGCAGGTAGAGGTATTTGATTCCAATTGGCACGATGGGGATGAACTTCAGGTTGCGTTCATTGCAGTACATGGCAGAGGGAAAGTTGATCGGGCAGTCACATTCTGGGGCACAGCCAGGAGATGATATTACCTCCAGTCCTGCGGGGGAATAGTAATCGTCATATTCGTACTGGCCCAAACTTTGACATACCAGTCCAACCAATACGAAACAGCTAAGAGCAAACATGGCCGCAGAGCTCAAACCTGGGAAGAAAATGAAGAAGAGACGCAAAAAGAGAAGAAAACAGATGTGAAGAGGTTTTAATGATTACATAAGCGAGCATTTGGAAAAATGTGTAAAAATAACAGAATATCTTACAGTCGGCCTTAGACATAAACAAAACCCAGAGAAAATCTTTTAATGGAAATTGATGACTTCATCCTCATAGGCCCAGACAGCCCTTCCTCCCATTGCAAATTAGACCCACATTGCATATGTGCAGATCCAACTTCATCTCACATTACATTAACCTTACCTCATACCTACACCTTTCTTTTCTTTGTTTGCAGTACGAAGATTTGCAAGTTAAAATGTTAACACTTCTTTGTAGAAACCAAGACTGGTAAGATAATATTTCATAATGTTTCGAAAGAAAAGCAGATGTGAGAGCAATAAAATGTAGGTGTCTTTGTGCAGTACTTAATTTAGCCTTACAGTAATTATTAAACACTTTTGCAACGTAATTTAAAACAGCAAAATCTTGAACAAATTTTAAACACTGCACATTGTAAAACTCTGCATATTGTGCTCTACGTGCCACAAAAGTTTCTGTGCATGCATCATTCTTGCAAGCATCAAATTATTTTCTAATCAAACAAATCATTAAATGAATGAAATAGTCTTGATTGAACTGACAGCTCAAACATTACCAAGCTAAACATCCACAAACTTTGTTCTCGCTTAAGTCATCCTCAAAATGTGTCCAACCACATTGCTGATCATCTTTCCCAAACAAAGAAAAAAAACAAGCAAGAGCATTTACAAATAATTACAAAAACGTCAAACTGCAGATGCTAGATATCCCTTACCTTTCTGCTGCCCTCTTTGTGTTTGACTTCAGGTAGAGTTGTGTGTGGCCCGAGGATTCTGGAGAGAAAGAGAAAGGGAGGGTGAGAGAGGTGGAAGTGCAGAGCGAGAGAGAGAGAGAGAGAGAGAGAGAGAGAGAGAGAGAGCAAGAGGTCTCAGTCAAGAGTCTCAGTCAAACCTTATAGTCGCCCAAGTCTGATTGAAAACAGCAGTCAGATGAGCTCCAATATGTCAGCGGTATGGGATGTTCACCGTGACAACTGAGACATATGGATTCGAGCAAGGTTCACGTGTAGCAAAGCAGTTTGGGACATGTAGTTCTTCACAAGACACAGACGAGAGCAGAGCTTCACCAGGGAGGGCTTGCAAAATATATATACCTGTATTGTTGCCACACAGACACGCACACACTTTTCCATCAAATCCTTTCCAAAACTATCCCACGAAACAAACCACATATTGTGCGAGGCGCTAACAAACCAACAAACACCTCATACACAATTCCATCTAGTCCCACTCCAAATATTTTTGTCATGAAAACTAAATATTCCTCACAAAACTATGTGGAAAATCAAAAGAAAGAGCTTCCAAAAAAATTGGCAACTTGCGATGGCAGCTGCCTGCTATTAGACTACTGGCCTGTAAATTCATTTGTAAATAAGACGTGGAAAAATTTACCAAATAAGACTGCTGTGGGCCAAACCAGTCTTATATAACTGTGTTGTCTATCGTTGCCTGTAAGTCAAAGCATTTAAACGCAGAGTGTCTCCAATTCTTTACAGCTGGCAGATTGTATATTATGAAATAGTGTGCCATCTTTTCATCTCAACCTTCATAAAAACCAGACGGCTTCTGTCTGGCTGTGGTCATGGTCCACTATAACCCGGGCATGCAGCTCACACATTATATTGGGCCATAACTCATGAGACATCTAGGAAAGCGGGTGCTGATTGGTGATCAGTTTATCTGTAATAGCACGTCACGTAATGACTCTTAGGAATGCGTTACAGAAAAATACCAGATGAGAGTTCAGTTCTACGTGCGTCAAAGAGGATCTGAGATTAAGCACCGTCTTTAACTGTTATATAGAATTGTTTGTTGTCTAAAAACAAGAAGATATAATTGGTACAAAACTTTGACCTTTGCATGACAGAGCATCCTGTAAAAACAAATTGTGGTACAATGTTTAACTGGTATAGCAACCAGATTTATGAGGAAAAGATGGTGGAATGGGATAAGTAATCAGCCGGCTGAATTCATACTCAGCATCACATTGAGCATCACACATGTCAGAGCACCCCTAGGCCATGACTCCAATGTCATTAGGTAGTCCTAAATTTCTCTCGATCCTGACAGCTACCGTGCCCATACCTGTCAACAAGCTGACCTATGACCTCATCATTCATTCCTCATCTATTTGCCCTGGAGCTCAGCCTTCCTTCTGTCTCTCCACTTACACTTCAGGGAAGGCACATGATGAGCTCATGTAGGTTATGGACGATGATGCTGTGTTATGCAATAGAGGCAGGTCAGAGCAGACCTATGCAGCTGTACTTTTTATGTTGACGTTATGTCGCGACTGCACTTAAACCATTTATAAAGCCTTACTCACATTTTACATGTTTAATTCAATGAAATGCATTTCTTGTTCTTTTAGCCTGATTAAATAATGAGATTTTAATGTTATCTTGAGTGCACTGCATCATTGGGATGCACGACTTCACGCAGCATAATGGTACACTGTACTGTGGCAAATGTAGTAGACAATTTAAAGGAACAGTTCACCTACAAAATGAAAATTCTGTCATCATTTACTTGGTCACTGTGTGACTTTCTTCTGCAAAACACGAAATAAGATATTTTGAAAAATGTTGGTAACCAAAAACCGTTGGTCCCCATTGACTTCTACTGTATGACATAAAACCAATGCAAGTCAATCGGGACCAACGGTTTTTGGTTACCAACATTTTTCAAAATATCTTATTTCGTGTTTTGCAGAAGAAAGAAAGCCATACAGATTTAAAATGACAAGAGGGTGAGTAAATAATTAGAATGTACATACTACACACTGTATGCCATTCCTTACATTTTCTGACATTTCAGTCCACCTGAAACCTATAAACAAAACTACTTTGTACGAGACGGTGACCTAACTGCTTAGAAAGACACTGAGAAATGCAAACATTCACATTGTCGCACCCTTATCTTTATCTGACTGACCCATGCAAGCCATTTCCAGGGCTTGAATGGTGTATTTTCAGCACATTTAGCAGCAAAGCTTTGGAATGTCTTGCACTTAAAAATGCTGATTATTTGTTTAAAATATCTGCTGATAAGCACCAGCTCAGCAGTCTGTGGTTACTTTTCAAAGAAATGTCGAGCTCCAAAAAGACAACATCATGCAGAAATTGATGCAAGTAGTCCATGTGAATTGTTATATTTCAATGTTTGAGTTCTAGAGGGAAGCCGGAGATGCAAGCATGAAAGGGTCTCTATGAAAATCTCTGAGACGTTATCTCTCAATAACATCTTACATTTTTGTCTGTTCCTCACATAAAACTATTGAATGGTTTCAGAAGAAGCATTACCACTGCAAGAAAATAGTTTCGTAACTATCCTTCAAAATTTATCAATGTGTTTGGAACAACGTGTGAATGGGTAACTAATGAGAGAAACCGGTTTGGAATCAACTGCATATTCAACAAAGAGCATTTTGTACCAAGCTGTGTTGTCTCTGTTTCTTTCCTGTCTGATGTCTCTGTCTACAGTCCACAGACACCAAGTGGAAACGAATACCTCAGTATCCCGAAGATCATCGGAAAGATTTTTAGTGCCCGTTCCATGAACAGGTCCAGCATCAACAAGCTTTCAAGTGTTTATAGAACGATTTGTCTACGTGAGGGTTTCTGTTGAGAATCATTTCCTTTTTTAAACTCATCTGCATGAATCGGTACATATATTCCTTCCGTTTTCAGAGGAAAGTCCAGAACCGCAACAGTGTCTGTTTCTTACAGCGCTACACTTCCAGTCAGTTTGGTCATTTCCACCGGTTCTATTTTTCCTGGCTTGTAGACACCTTCGAGACAGACAAAGATCAGACAGAGCTCGTTTTATAATCCAGCTGGGCAATATAAATGTTTCCATGATGTTCTATAATGTTTTCAAACATTATGAGTTTAAGAGTTTGGGCCTTAAGCAAAATTAAGCTTGATAAGCGTCCTTCAAAAAAATAAAGAAATAAAACTGTCCAACAGTTTTGATTAAGCATTAAAACTGTATTGACAGTGTGATACTACAGTTCATCTTTCATTATTTTAATAACTGGCATTGGTTACCTGTTCAAAAAGATGGATTGGACCTTCTCCTGCCTGCTCAGTCTGAAATCGACCTATTTTACTGATGGCAGCCTTATGCCTGCCAAGGCAAGTTCATTTTGGGCTCCATCCGGTAATGTGCCAGATGCTTATTGTAACAGCTCAGTCAAGAAAGTTTTTCATTAAATTATTTCTGAAAAGTGATTCATGTGGTTCCCATTTGGCTGCTGTATGTTTGTGCCAGCACATCAACTAATTTAGCAACACATCAACTCACGTGGGTTTTCAAAAGGAGAGAGCTGACTTAGGAAAACAAATAAAAAAGGTTGAAAATGGATCATTTATGCTAAACATTCATGCAGCAATTCTCTAAACAATAAGCTCACTACGCAGTTTTGTCATTTCTAAGATCACATTATCTCCAGTGTCTATAGTGTCTCTATAAGACCTGTGCCTTTTTGCTTAATGTGCATAGTTCCTAAAACTACCATCATCGGATAGTTAAAACAAAACCTGCTCTAACTATAACCAGTCTTGATGAAAATGTAAAAGGTCTAGATTTAAAAAAAGTAAAAACTAAAAAACGGTAGGTGGGAGCAAGACTTCTCTCTGAATGAGCGAAATCTTCATTTCCAAGTCCCACCTTTCAGTACAATAGCCAATCAATTTATTTACAGTTGTTTGATATAATAAACGTATTATATCATTGTTGTTACATCAGATTGCATGTCTAATCATAAATGTAATTTTGACAAACGGTTTTGGAGACAGAAGCCACACTTGAAAATTACAGAAAATAACTGGGTGTTACCATAATGGCCCCCAAATAACCGCCTTACCCTAAAGGGATCGATTAACATCAGAGTTTGTAAAAACACACAATCAGCACTTGACACTAAGCACTAAAAGGTGTAATCTCTTGCTTTTTAGAACAAAACATTCACCCTATGAAGCTCTCTAATGTCACATCTCCTAATCAGATAGACACAGAATGAGCCATGATGAATATGAGATATAGTCAACAAAAGACTTTTCAGAAGTGTGGCAGATTCGTGGAACACAGAGCTGCACTTTGGAAACCTTCATGCATACAATCACACATGGTATTGCATGTGCCCCAGGGAATTGTGGGTAAGCTAGCGAGGACGCAGACGTCTGTATATCCACTTAATGTAATACTACCAAGCTAGTTAAGATGTCACTGTGGGCACACTTGCATGCTGTCAGGACATGTGAGATGGAAAGCTCATCAAAGCTCACACTCAGGGATTTAGAAGGGCCGTACTCTGGGATTAATGTCGCCCTTGTTATTTTGAGAACAGCATTACTTCTGCGATGCTTTGGCGCACAATGTACCAGTTTTAATTGAGGTAAAGTCATGGCTGTGATTTACATTTCAGGGTTGAAGTGGTGGCGATAATAGCGGCTTCATAAATTAGGCAACATTTTGATGTAGGGGTAAGTGTGGCAAATTTCATTTTTTACTGGTCTCCCTCGAAAAGGTTATTAAAACTTCTGTAGAGAGGTTTTAGCTGTTTTGCTCATACCTAAGTGGTGCACACACACAACACACAAACAAGTAATACATACATTTACCCATGTGTGCGTTTATGCATATACAATCCCACACTGTGCCCCTCCATCTCTCATTTACATACACACACACACACGGCACTTTAACCTTTGAGGTCTAGATGAGGGTTTTCATTCTGCAAAATCATATTACAGTAAATGGGCGTGAGCTAAAGAGAGGTAGACCAAAATCTGAGTGTGACACAAACACTCCACAAGGAGGCACCAGAGGGAAAGAACGGAAAGAGAGATAGAGAGAGAGAGATGTGTAAGCACCTGGTGAATATCACATGAAATTAATGAAAACACACCTGTGTTGTATCTATATAACCGTTAGGAAGTATGTAGAAGCTAAATGACTTGTTGCTAATTTTCTTTTTACAAAATTGAATGTAAATTTCTGATTAAGTGAACATAAACTGGGTTGTGACAACACAAAAACTCACAACTCGCCTCACCTCTCATTTTGTCTATGTAAAAAGAAGGCCATTTTTGGATGCAAAATCTAGACCGGACATTTTTAAATCTTCCTCATTTATATTTGCACCCTTTTCGTGCCATGTCATGTAAAAATATCTTATTTCATAAGCGGATATTAGGTTTGTCTGGGACACTGTCGTGATTCAGTCAGGAAATTATATCATATATTTTTTATCCTCATAAATGCTATTATTAACTAACATCCTAACAGTTAATCCCTGTGTTTAGAGTCTTCATACTGTGATCGTTGACTCATGACTGTTTTTAATTACATTTTTTGTGAAGTCTTTTTGTGGTTGATCCTTAAGCCACATTTGTCTGAAGTGGCGTCCCTGAGCTCACACACAACTGTAACTATTGTATTTAAAAGCTTCTATCTGAAATGCAATACCCGCAGTAAAAATAGTAGACTATTTCAAGAAATATGAGATGAATAAAACCACACAATTAAAAGGATTGAATGTTTTACGGCTCAAATAAAAAAAACAAAAAAAAGCTTTCCTACTTTTCAAACTTTTTTAGTAGTTTATGTCTTTGGACGCTCTAAAAATGATCTAATAGAAGTCTATTAATAAAAGTCAAATTGCGCTTCGATTTGACTGGAAGAGAAACTTAATATCACTTTAATGTACAAAATATATGCCATTTAGTGATTAATGTTTCCACCTAAATCAATGACATATAATTTATGAAATAATAATTCATAAAAATGATACAAACACAAGTTTAAATAGATGTGTTTTTTGTGACTGCAAAAAAACCTGAATTGCGAAATAACATTTTAGTAGTTTGGTCTTTTATTTTAAGGAAATTATCTAATCCAATATCCTCAGGATAAAATAAAATTAGATTTAATTATTTAAACTTTAACTGTAGATACAAATTCAGATTTATTTTTAAATATTATTTTATTAGTGAATATCTGCACATTAGTGTAATATTCGTGTACAGTGTATATTAGTGTAATTTATTTTTCTAAATCTCACTAATCTCATTAAACAAAATCTCATTTAAACAGAAAAAAATATTATTAATATTTAATTCATTAAAGCAAACTTTTATTGTAATAATTATATTTTATCAGATTTTTCTGGACAAGGTACCATTCAGTTTCACTCACCTCAAACCCAAATATATACCTGGAAAACCCATAAAAACACCCTGTGATTATGGTGTGAACATCGAAAGCCCCCAGAAAGCATGATGATAGGTTTGACTGTTTATTTGGTTCGAGACACCTGTGTCGGAGCCCTCAATGCACAGAGAGAGAGAGAAAGAGAGAAAGGGATTATCTTTATTGCCGATATATTAAAGTCCAAACTACTGTAAGTGCTTGTGCTTCAAAGCATTGATAGGATTCTTTTATACAGCATTTATGTACAGCGTCTATACAAGAGACATTCCAGACTCTCATGAAAGCAAAGGAGGCGTCCACCGTCTTCCTTCCAGACTGAAACACAGACATTCAACAAAAAAACGAGGGGACAAGAACGAATAGCACAAACACGCGCCCACGTAACACCACAATCATTGAGAAAGCTGCATAGAAAAGCATGCATATACATTTCTGGGAATCACTTTCATCGAAACGACAACATAGTTTATTCTACATCTCAAAGAGCTTTGTTCACCTAGGCAAGGCGTTAGCTCTATGTTACATGGCAGCCGGGATCCAAGAAAACCAATGAATACAAATGTCACCAAAAACATCTGAATTGAGTCGAAACATGAATACAGCCTAACATTTCAACATCCTATCTTCCTCCAATTTCAAATGACTACAAGAGAGAGACGGATGTTATGCGAGTACATTTAAACAACATCTGAACACTAGCACTACACAGAAAGTTATAACTGAGTACATTCTAGTATACAAGCTTTTGTTTGGCTGTATTTGTTAGTTAACCCCTTGCTGCCCGCTCTGCAGGCCAGCTTTAGAAACATGGCTTAGGTCCAGAAGATCCAGAAGAAGCCAGAACAGACCTTCAAAACGATAATTTCAATATACACTAATGCGTGTAAGGGCAACGTGCGATCGTGGATATTCTAAGTGGTTATGGCTTTATGAATCTTTCTTTTTTCCCCTCCGCATAAATTGCAATTCAAGAACACATTATGCGTTTTCATATAGTGACAAAATGTATATGCATTTGGCTATTTGAGCACTGCTTCTAGGTGAGCCAAAGTATTGCAATATCATGTGATATCTGTCCAGTATGTGGAAAATGGAGTCGGAGTTTATTGCGAGTTAACTGACATTCAGACTAAGTTATGTGCTTGAAAGGATTAGGATCAGACAGGAAGAGGCGGGGTGAAAACAGTGATTGAGCCCTCTGATTGGACGCTCTATTTCTTCCTGTAGTTGCCCAGTTGGATGGCTGAACGGTCGAAGACGCAACGGAAGGTGATGGGCTGGATCTCCCAGTAGGACACTGGATTACTAAACAGGCTAATGCCTGAATACATGGCCTTCTTTGTGTTATAGCCGGGAGGGCAGAAGTCTTCCGTTCCAACGGCGGCAATCTTGTTGGCATGAAGATAGATCACCTGCAATTTGACAGAAGTATAAGTAGATGACCAAATGATTCAAGACCAACTTAGACATTTCAAGATTCTACAAGTCTGTTTACTGAAGGTTTTTGCACGTAAAATCTCTCACCTGGATGTATTTGTGTTCCGGCAGGCCTGACGGGATGGCAGTAAGCGCATTACTGTCTAGATGAAGTTCCCTCAAATGAGGCACATTGGCCAGAGAGCCATTTTCCACCACACTGATCTCATTATGACTCAATCCTAGCCTGCAAATACCCACAGGTAAATAAACAACAATTCTGAAAGATGTTTTGCACAATAAAGGCACGGTATCATATTCATTTCCCTTGTCAATAATGATTAGGATTATGGGGCCAACACTAAAACAATCTCTTACGCAATCTTCTCATAATCGATTCTGAGTCAATGCCCCAGATGATTTTGATAACATTTTGGTTGTGATTCCAGTCTTGGGATCTAGGCATGTGCGGTGGAAAATCCTTGTAATATGAATGCTCTATTTTGTCTGTGCTGTTCAAAGCAAACCGATCCATGCAATGAGGTCATGGTATCTGGGTCTCCGGGGGGCTTGGGGTTGGGGCACGAGCCATATCATCCTAAGCATACCACGTGTAATGCAATGTTAAAACAAATTTTATATTTAGTATATTATTTCCTCTATGATGTTTTGGATGAAGACTTAGGAGGCATATTTCACTGTTAAATGTGTCAAACAGACATTAAATGGGAGTTATTGTAAAAAGGATGCATTTACTTGGACAGGTGCTTGAGGCCCTTCAGACTTTCAGCAGTAACTTTGGTGATCTTGTTTCCATCCAAGTGAAGTTCAAACAAGGAGCTGGGCAGACCTGGACATTGTTTTGGACAAGCAAAGATTAAGATCAACAGTGTTGCATGGATATATTAAACCACAAAGTGGCAGAATTCATCATTCCACCATTATTTGCAGTACAGTACTGTACCTTTGGGAATGGAGGTAATGTTGGTGTCAGCAATACGGATGTAAGACACCCTCTTCAGATCCGTGAAGGCTCCGTTGTCAACCCCATTGCTACTCAGAGGGTTAGAACCAAGCTCTGAAAGAAAACAGAGGGAATAGTAAGAGCCAATTGTAAAAATGCATTGTTTTAGTGTTGAAATAACATGAACATTTTCTTACTATTTTTGTGTTTCATGTGAAAAGCCATACACATCTTAAGTGACATGAGGGTGAGTAAATGATCAAATATATATCTTAGTTTGAAGCAAATGATCTGACGAAATGTTATTTAAACACATCAAATCTTCTAAAGTGTTTCTGCTTCACCTCACATCTTATGAAAGCATGCTTATGAGTCCATTCGTGGCCAGCCTTAACACTTTCATGAGCAAATAGTGACACATATTCATACCCATTACAATAACATTGGCCATGCCAGAAAAGGAGGTCTTCTTAATCTTTGTAATCTGGTTCTCGTGAATACGCAGCTCCTGGAGGCTTTTCGGTATGTTAGAAGGAACCTCCTTTAGAAGATTCTTAGACAGGTAGAGTCTTTCCAGGTTGACCATAGACGAAAAGGCCTTGGCATGGATAATGGTGATCTTATTGTTTACCAGGATGAGCGTCTAAAGGAAGTAAAAGTCGGAAATTAGTCAAAAACATCCTCAGAGTACAGTATTACATGTAACCATACAGGGTTGATATTAACAGGGTTGAGTATCTTACACTTGAATTTGACATTACAAACCCTCTGACATTCAGCTAAAAAATAGATTTCCTTGTGATATTTAAATAATGACAGCTCATGTGACATTTTGGCACAGTTTTCTCCTTTTTGGTCCAACAGATCCGAGCACCATGTGGATGCTAACCTTAAACCAAGAAACAAGCCTCCGTGAAAGACTGTATATTTATTGAACCTCAAGAGGTTGTGTCAGAAAACAAAACTGTGGATTTGCTCCAGAAGAGAATCATAACAGCTCTGCACCTGGGACCGCCACATTCCTCAGACCAGAGATATCCACAGCTGAGAGACGTTTTACTGGAAAGGATGGCTTTCAAAAGCCTTCGAGAAGTTGTCTGGATCGTGAGTTTTGTAAACACGTTGTTTTGTAAAGTGCATGTGAAGATAACTCCAGAGACTTTTAGCAGCGTTGCAAAAAAAAGAGCTGAAATTTTGACTAGATCACTGTGGTTGAAAAACTGTAACACCCAACTCCACATTTGGCAGACAAATGGCGTCCAATTGTTTTCTCTGGATGCTAAGATTATTTCTTAGTACGGCTAAAGCGTTTGGGAGAATGGTGTTTTGTGTAAAAATCCTCACAAATGGTTTTGATTGGAATTTTTCAATCTTGTTCTCTCTGTTCCTAGGTCATATCAAAATGTTGAGGTCCATTTTAGGCAATTAAAAGAAAAAAATAGAGTAAATGAGAGTAATTTAATATCTCACTTGGAGACCCTTCAGGCCTTTGAAGTCATTTTCCTTGATCTCTGTGATCTTATTGTTCTGCAAATCCAGCAAAGTTGTATCCACGGGAATTTTTTCTGGTACAGCCTTCAAACCTGAGAGACACAAAACCACAAACAGTAAGATGTGTGATACTAGGTGATGTATGTTTTCGTGACGATTTGCCCCATAGCCAAAAGCTTTAAATTCTTAGCTAGTGCTTTTGAATGAACACGACAGACACACACTGACATTTTTTCATGCTACTGAATCGAGTGGTTACATTCCTTAACAATGCTTAAATGGCAGAAAGAATGCAAGCATTGGATTGGTCTTGGTTAGCCATCACTGTATAGATTTTGTAGAAGAGCTATAATAAGGTTTTATGGGGTAGCATTCTAAAAAAGAAAAGGATTTCAAAGAAGCCTCCAAACTGCAGCAAACTAAATGCATTTTTAAAACTCCGTTAAGTGTCTTGATTCTGTCAAATGTCTCTAAATAAAACGAGGTGCAGATTCTAAATTACTTAAATGTTTCTCATTCAGTCAAACAATACTGAATAGAAACAGTTGCCGACTCTAAACTGCTTAAATTCTTTTCAGTCAGTCAAATGCATTAAACAGAAGATTGTGCATCAGTCAATGTTTAATTTGCATCAAATATGTTTGGACATAAGACTAACAATCGCAACTGCCAAAAATCAATTTTACGCAGAAAGAAACAGATGCTAGCGTTAGAGTTTCATTGGGTTATGATGGCTCAAATTCTACGATATTCTCATGTTTCGAAACAGCCTCATGGAGTTAATCAGACGTCGCTCCAGGGCCAGACATCAGATACAGTTTTCTTGGAAGGACTATAAAGGCAGTGACGACGGAGGGAAATTTGATTTTGACAACATTGAATGACAATATAAAACAGCCTTCAAAAAAATCTGCAGTCTAGGTTAACATGGGTGGAAAATATACTGTAGTGGCAGAATTAAGCCACATTTTAAATTCTTTGTTTGTTGTATCTTTAAGTGGAATATATTTAGATTAAGATATGGATGTACATTTAGGAAACAAAAGGCTTTGACTGGACAAAACAAAACTGGTTTCAGGCACATTCTGGTAGTCAGATGTATGTGATAAACTACATGTGGTTGTTAAGACACCTGTGTGTACTCGAGGGGAACTGACTAAAAAACACCTTGAAACCAGGTGAAATAACGACGAAAGATGGATAGAAAAGGTGAAGGCAGTCCTAAGAAAAGCTCTTGCATCATATGTTTGCAGAAGACACATTTTTGAGTGTCCAAACACTTTTTAGAGCCATTGTACATCACAGTCTGTATAACACAACTGAGAAACAAATTAACAATAATAAACACATATAAATACTTCTCTAGCAACTCAAAAAACTTTTAAGGAAGAACATTATTTGTGTCTGAATAGTCTTCTCCCCGGTCTCTTTGGATGTGTATAAACAGTTTAAGAATTTGACCCTGTAAATTATATAACCACAAAAGTAAAAGAATGCAAAAAAAAACACGAAGAGAACAGCCAGACATATCACTGCTGGTGAGAAAGTTCTGCTCTGTTTGGTCTAATTTCCTTGTGAGCATGTAGGTTTAAGAGTGTTTTATTTGTGCATTATCCTGCATTATAAAAAGCTAATACGAAAATGAAAACTGGGAAAAGTCAATACTTAATGAAATTATTTTTTAATAAAATTTAAATTACACTGATAACATCAGATGTTCAGAATAAGATGAGAATGTGCAGCACATTTGAAAAACCATTAAACATATTAAACTATTCGAAATTTTGTAATCCACAAGACTACTTCTTTCTAAAGAAATCTTTTTAGTTTCACAGTCTTTTGAATACAATGACCATGACTGCGAGGCAAACATAACTTTTAAAATGACAGTTTTTCTCTTACGCAGAGCGTTCATACTGTAGAAGACTATCACTATAGCTTCACAGAAGTTTATTACTGATTATACATTACATTTATGCAACTTTTATGGTATTTTGTCTATTCTGGAGCTTGATAGCCCCGGATCGACTTTCACTGAATGAAAAAATGTAAAAGCTTCTCCGTTTATCTTCAACAAAAGACTTGAAATGACTTAAGGGTGAGTAAATGATGAGAAAATGTTCACGTTTTAGTGAGCTCTCTCTCGTTTCCCTGTACTGTGACCCCTTTATTTCCATTACCTTTCACGAGTATTATAATCATACTTCTGACAAGTAAACAAAAATCACAAAATATAATGTTTGGTGTTATCGTATCTGCCCTTAGTTGGTAACAGACAAAACAGAACAAAAACTCACTTGGGCCCTACATCAAACTTTTCTCGTCATTTTAACCATGACTTGTTTCTGTGTTCCTGGTCTCATTCCAAATGGTTCTCTGAGCAGCTGCAGAGTTCTCTAAACTGGGTCACATAATTTACTGGAAAGAGGTGAATGTAGATGGAGAACAGGCCTGTCTGAACACACCTATCTCCCCCCACCCCCTTTTCCCGATCTGTTTCAAGCCATTTGGCATGTGGAGAAAATGAGTGCTGGATGCCAGAGAGACGGACTGCAAGAACAAACTATTTAGCCATCTCTTCTTTCTTTTTTCTCTGTTCTTTTAACTCCATCCCTTTCCATCTTTACCTTAACTCTCACTGCAAAACTCCAACAAATATTCCTATCCTTCTCTTTCTCCTGGGGGTGACTGCAGAATGTAATGGAAACAGCTCTTTTCTAAAATGGTTGGTCTTGGTTTGTTGTAGTTCTTTTCAAACAAACGTTGAGCCAGATTGATCTTTTGAGTTTTGTGTGAAAGCTATGCTACCCAAGAAAGCATGCATAATGTAGGACGTGGCTTTCTGGGATGTCAAAAAAATTTGAATGTACTATATTTGACTTGTTTTTATTTCATTTTTAAATCTAAACGTATAATTTAAGAACTAATATTGATCCATTAAATCATTAATCTAAAGTAGTCTTGTTGTTTATCAAAGATACACATTTGTAAAAACAATTTATATTGAAAGGAACAAATGTTTTATTTCAAAACCGCAAAATAGTAATTTTTATTAAAAAAAAAGATGTGGTTGTTATCCAATATAGCAATGCTGCTTCTGTTTAGGGTCAAATCTGAAAAAGCACTGTGAAATATCAAGATAAACATCTGGCGGGACACCTGAGGTGAGACATGAGGAACCTGATACTTACATGTTAAGTATGATTCCCAAAAACATGTGGGTTACAAAAATAAGTTACATAAATTTAACCTAACTCAAAACATTAGATAATCTCATAACAGTTTACAAGGATCAAGAAAAATCCTTTTAACTATTTGAACCAACTGTTCTTTTATTTGGAAATCGCAGTGATCCTGAGGACAGGCCGGATTTACGGGAATAGAAGCAGTAATCCTGGAAGTAACCTTATAAAAGTAAAACTGTCTCAAAGACTAATATGCACATGCATACGCCTGGGGATTCAATTAGGAAAACGAGGCAGCCGTCTGGTGGTTAATGCCTACTCAACTACGGAAGTGAGCACAGTTAACAGCATGTGAAAACATTTAAAGTGGTTTTGAAACTGTGACATTGGTTATTCAATGATGACTCAACAATGGGCAGATCAAATAAAAAGAGTGTTTTTTCATGACGGCATGGACGCCCCTTCGCTGTCTCTGAACTTATGAAAGTTTTTACAGTAAAGAAATTAACAACAGGTGTGAGAATAAACCCACAGGAGATACGCAAACAGTGTGAACAATGCTTGTAATGAAACACAGTGTATGTATCAGGATTTTTTTCAATTCCACATTCAAATTCATCAAAATCTTTTGTGTTTTACCATGTTGTTCATAAACCAGAATAAAACAAAACAAAAATCGTTTATGGCGCAGCCAAAAATAAACATTTCCACAAAAAAATACTTTTATGGTCTTTGTTTATCATTTCTAAGCCTGATTGGTACCCCAAACTGTCATTGTTGTGTTCTTAAGGTTGATCGTTGGGTGAACTATGCTTTTAAAAGTACATGTACCATCCAGCAAGCAGTCTAGTCTAATTTATGCCATAGAGCAGTTTACCTAGATCCGAACACTGAGACACTCGTAGGTGGCACTGGCATCGGAAGGGGCAGAAAGGTCCTTCAGGTCCATCAGGCATCAGATCCTTGTCAGACTCTTCTGTAATTTTGGGAATTTTGGGTTTGCGAGACCCAGGCAAGTCTGGACCATCTCCTGATGTCGGCTCATCCTCCATCATGAAGTCCAGGAAGCCGGACTGACGAAAGGGAAGAGCCCAGCATACAGACACCAGAAGCAGGGAAAGACAGGCCGATTTCATGTTGCTAGTGAAGGCCTGGAGCACAAAGAGGAGATGGGGTTAAAGGTCAGAGGTGATACAACGGGTGAGGTCTCAGTGTCTCTGGTGGTATTGGAGAGCGGTGAGGTGAAAGGTGATAAGTTAAATGTCAAATGGCAGATGTAGAAAAGTGAATGTGACTGAGCTATGTATGTGCTATAGGCTGAAAGCAGAGTCTGAAAGCTGAAAGTAACTTTTTTTGTAGGAAAAAAACAATAGAACCCTGGCCAAAACATGACAGAAAGTTTAATGGTTATAATGGGAATTGCATTGGTTTTAATGGAAACTTTAATGGCGTCTACTGGTATGTGATGGATTCTATCGGTGGGATGTTAACTGGCAGATGGGAACCAAAAGAACACGTTAAATCCTATTGGAATAATGGCCAAAACACACTACAAAAGGATTTTTTAAAGGATTTTGATGACAAAACCTTTGGTTCATAATAATAAGTAATGGAAACCAATAGTTTCTGTGACGGTTTCCATTCTTTTGTTCAGCAGAGCTATCAGGTCACTGGTAAATCTATAAGTGCACATTACACATACTGACAAACCACAAAATATTAAACGGTTAAACGGTGGTTGGCATTGGAACGAGGGGTATCAAACAATTTAGGCAAACGCTGTGGTCAGTTGAACTGTTGATGTTTGACCTGGTTTTAAACTCCATACCCAAAGTCATTCATGCCTTTAGTCAGGAAGAATAAAACCGTCGTCTCTCTCAGACAGAGTGCTCAACGTCGTCCACATAAACATACAGTATGTCTGGGGAGGAGATGCATTCGAGCTGCCAAATGACATGGAAATTGCAAAGTAGGTGACTCCCATAGCTCAGTTCAACATTTCAGGGTCATCTCAGCTCCATGTAATCAACATCCAGCATAATTACAGTAGATGAATGGTAACGGACAGTGAAAAACCACTCTGCTTATGTGCTTGAACTCTGGAAACCTGAGGATCTGACCTTGAAAGCCTCATCTGGAAAACAGCTTTTCCATAAGTCCTAAAGCAGCAGGAGTTGGTGATGCAGCTCAATGCATTTATAGTTAGCGAGGACGTGTGCAGTTCGATTTGGGCCACGTATGCTATAGAAGAACTGTAAAAATGTAGGAGAGCAGGCTGAAAATCACTTTAGAGCCAGGAACTTTGTATTTAAAAATACAGAATCTGGGCTGAAAAGACCAACATGATCAATCTTGCCTTTCGTGAGGGAAGGTTATAACAGGCAAGTTTAGAGTTTCAAACGCCTATGAGTTCTATAAAACAAAAAAGGGAAAAACTGACTCCCACCTCGCACTGCAAAGTGACCTTCAACCTCAGATACCTTGTTACTGTTGATTTGCACTGCGGGAGAGCATACTGAACCCATTTTCGGAGGTTTCTCCAGCGCCAGCAACGGCACTACGATCGTGTTTCAAAAAAGAACAACATGCATTTTTAGGAATGCTGTTGCTGTTTTATTTAACAGCATTGCACAACAACAGCATGGCCTCTGATAAACTTGCTATAAAATGCACTACTATGTTCTCAGCCTTGTATGTAGACCATTTATCATTAAAGTGGTCTCCAGGCTAAATATCTACAAAATACCCTCAGCACTTTTAACAGAAACATTGATCAGAATTGACTTACAGTGCATTCAAGATATACATATGGATGCATGTTCTCTTCGATTTGAACCATGACCTTAGCTGAGCCAAAAGATGAATATATTTCTAGCAGAAATGAAGCCACAGTTCAAAGCTTGGTCAGCAGTATGAAAAGCCCTTTAGGCATTATATATTCCTGCTTTGGATGTCACCATGACTGATTCTGTTTGCAAAGGATCATGGGAAGAGCTGCTGCTGCATTTTAGTTGCGTCTTGTCAACAAACCACAGGCTGCTGTGAAAGCCAGGCAAACAAACCGATGGTGTCAGGGGAAACTTAACGAAAATCAGAACAGCTCATGAGAATAGGTGCTTTGAGACAAAATGTTCCAAAAAGTAAATAAAAAAAAATGGTTGCTTGCTCCAGTCTTCTAATTTCATTGGCCAAGCAACATTTCAAGAGTCATGATATTTGTTTATAGAACTGCAGTATAAAGCAATATCATATCCATGCACTGCATATGAACAGGGCTGCGTTTAGCTAAAGCTGATGTGCAGTACAACAGCACTCTTGTGATATTTCTGAATTATCTTGTCTTGGCACGATAGCTGAACAGAATGTCTTTGGCTTGATCCAATGGACAAGAATCAGATGGCTTAATGTTACAGTGATTAGAAGTAAATAGTTCGAAGAAATAAACTTGAGATATGATTTATCACAGCTTAAGCCAGGCTTTTACAAGCTCTCAGCTTTGATTTTCCTCTGTCTGTGGGTCGGGCAACAGTCTTATCCAAGCAAAGTGTTTTACAGAACCCAGAATCAGCACTGGACGTTCCCTGGTCTTAAAAATGAGGGCTTTTAATGATCTAGAGGGAAAAAACAACAAATTAAGAACTTTCCATCTCACATTCTCTGTACTTATTTCCACTCAATCTTTTGGTTGTGCAGGACTTTAAATCTGGGTTGTCACAGCAGGTCTCATTTGTCTCCACAAAGAAATTGTTTAATAGAAGTGAGGTAAAAGATTATGTTGGTTTTTGGTACTAAGTACTAAAGAACAGTGTGACTCAAAGAATGACATTTACAGGTTGCAGGACATTTAAAACAGGCGTGCTTGTCTTTAAAACAATTACACATTTTGTTTTAAGCCAACGCAGAGAGACTCACACAGTCCAATCTTCTTGTTGCACCCAGCCTCATTTTATATCTCTATTTGTTGAAAGCATTTCTTAACAGAAACCCATAAATATAATAAAATACCCAGAATTCCCCAAAAGTTCCAACAATGTTTTATCTGCTCATTCCAATGGTTCATGTTTCAAAACTAATGCACAAAAAAGACATCATAATAAATGTAAAAAAGTAGGCTTAGGATTCAGCTCAGCACACAGTAATGTTGGGCTACACCAATGTAAAAGGCTTTCAACCACTCTGCTCTCAGCGGTCGAACCGGTTCCAGACCACTAACCCACAATCCAAAGCCACTGCCAGAATACAATTAGACTTTCTCACAGATCAAAACTATGGATAAGCCCATCAAAATGGTTGCCATCAAGGGATCTATACCCCAAAGCCACAAAAAGTCATTCAAACACCGAACAACCAATTTTACGCTGGAGACCGGCTGATTATTTTGGCCCATGAGAAAATGAAAGAAATAACATTGGAGTTATTGACCATGATTGTACCGTCTTTATTTTAAGACTGAGAAATTGCATATGCAGTACATCTATATACCCATAAGTCGTCTCCTCTCTCTGTTTTTCTCTATCTGTGTCTCTCTGCCCTCTTTGCGACTCACTCACAAACTCGCATTTGCTTTTTTCTGTCTTCATCTCTCTAAGGCATGGATTTAATTTCTGTCATAAACAGCACTGCTTCGACCACGACTTCAAAACCAAAGGTCCAATTTCTGTTCCTTAAAGGGGTAAAAAGCAGCCTGCAGACCAGCATGCCCACCATTTAATGACTCTCTCTTCCTAACATCACAGTGTTACAGACACATGGAGACCCGTGGCTTTCGAACACTTATTGACTGTCCTGGAGACATTGTCTATCAAGGGAGGAAATGTTCTATTTACAGTTACAATTTAAGAGGGTTAATAGCCATCCACAAGTAAAATATTTAAAAAAGGGGTGTGGCAGAGTTATTGTGCAATCTCAAATGAGACCTACAAAACTCTTATTTTACTGCACAGCTCTGAATAAAACAAATTCAAAATTATTTTATCCTTTTTTGTAGGTTCTGTATGTGTTTAGGTGAAATATTCATTCCTATTTCATTCTAACAACATTTCTTCTTTTCTTAAAAAAAAGATGCAATGTTTTCAGACCTCAAATCCTGCTTTCATAATATATTTTTTCTAAAACACAATAATAATGTTTTACATGTATACCTGAAGAGTTGAAAAAAAGTCATATTTGATGTAATAACATTGATTTCTAAGCACGGCATCCATGTGTCTTGGCATGCTCTCGGTCTTTCACGTTGCTTTTGGGTAGCATTGTGTCACTCCTGATGTGTTTTTTTATTTTCTTGACATTTAACAGGCACTGTGACGGAATGGCCAGAATACGCATAAAAGTGATTAATGTAGTCTCCAAATGTTTTCCATAGTTGTATTTGGAAAAGGTGGACATCAGGTTAATAGGGCCACAGCATCATCTCCAAATCAAAAAGTGGTACAATTTACCTTTACTATAGTACAATTTTAAAACTTTACTATAGTACAATGAAAAGTCTGCTGAATATAACCCCGAGCAGCCTCTCTCCCCGCACAGAATGTTTTGAGTTAGCTGGGAATTTTGCGGTGGGATTACCAGGAAGTGCCTTGTCAGACTTGCCTGTGATTGGAGGGAAGCTATATCATTACAGGATTAATAAAACACCGGTCCCACACTTTCATTCTGTTTCTCTCTTTAACCTTCAAAATAAAGCATTTCCTTTAGCTCATGTGGCTGAAGGCACTCTGGGTTCCATGCCATGGGAAAAGACTTTTGGATCGAGTAGAGTCAAGCAGATATGGAGAGAGAGAGAGAGAGAGAGAGAGAGAGAAAGACCAGAGCCCAAATTGTCTGTGCAAAACCTCTTCACGCCACACTCCCCCTTTGCTCTCTCAGACAGGTCTATCAGGGAAGATTGCTGTCACGATAGGAATCCTGCTCTGTTTCGGGCCTTACACAGACTTTTTTTTACATTTAAATGCCAAGTGGTGCAGAAAAGGAAAGAATGCTGTAGCCTAATAAAAGAACGAACAGAGGGAAAATAAGGGCATTCACAAAGTTAATGGTTTTTTCACCACAATGAGTTCGTGTAGGGTAGCAAAAAGCAGGAAAACTCGTCACACTTTGGCAAACTTAGAAAATGTCTCGCCCACCCCTGTCCTCACCTCTCAAGCTAAAAGACAAATTACACCACCTAAGGGAGATGGGTTCATGTGGCATGCATTAGTAATCGATTACCTTCAAATCACAAGCGGATATGCGCATGAAAAATACAAATGGTTTTCTTAGCAGAATGCAAACAATAAAAGACGTCAAGTAACAAAAGCAGCTCAAAAAATACAGAGAGCTTTGAAATAAAACCCACAAACATAAATGCATGACCTCATTTACCAGAACTCAGAACAAATCCTTCATCTTGAAGTAATTAAGACCACACAGCAATTGCAATAAAAAGTTAAACATCAGTCATCTTTAATCAAGAAGCAAAACCAATGCAAACTCTTAGATTTTTGCAAACCACCAAACAACACACATCAAACCACAAATCATAACTGCATCCTTTCATTGACACAAGCCGATCAAACTCCATCGAAATCCTCACTCGGTGAGAAAGTTTTCTGTGAGTGCATGTGGAGTCGAGCTTACCTGCGAGTACAACAAGCGTAGAGATGAACACACACAAATCCAGAGAGGGCTGGAGCTGATGAGCAGCACGGCAGGCCGAGAGCTGATCGCTGTGTGGACGCCTGCAGCCAAGATCAGGCAGGTGTGCTCTGTCACGGGGGGAGGGGATGGAGAGAGAGACAGAGAGGGAGAGAAAGGAAAAGTGAAGGGGAGGGAGGGAGAGAGAGAGAGAGAGAGAGAGAGAGAGAGAGAGAGAGAGAGAGGGAGGGGTTGATTTCTTCGTCCCGCTCAAATGAGACAATTGGACAAGAACTTCCCCCCGTCTAGAGTGTTCCAAATGCAGTTTAGAACAAGAAAAGGAGAAATAACGACACAAAAAGAACAGCAGACAGTGAGATGCAGGGAAGGTTAAAGCAGGGAAAATAATAGGACAGAGAGACTAGAGGTTTTGGATGAAAGTGTTGTTTGCCATACTATGTCATCTGGTAAAGATAGGGAACCCAGGATCTCACCCTTCCCGATTGCATTGAGTTTTCTTTCGGTGTTCTTTTGGTGGACTGTTTTTTTTTCGCGTGGAGGAATCATTCCCCCTTTTCTACCCACCACACTTTTGTTTTGAAACGGGAAACTTTTTCAGTGACCCTTAACCCCAATCGCGTCGGGCTTGTTTATTTGCAAGAGTAACAGTTTATTTATTATAGAGTTTATTTATTATAGAGTAACAGGCATGGAAGACCATTCAATGTGAAAATGGAGGGACTCCGAATGCGAAGGGAGGAGTTGGCCAACGTTCAGCTAGTTACTGAAATCAAGTTCAATAAACCCACTTTCTCATTGCTTTTCATTTTTCTGTGTTTCTCTGTTACTTAATGTTAACTGTGTCCTGATTGAAAGATTGAATTGGCAGGATTCAGACAGCCTAAATAAAATTAGGTCCGTGAGGTTTGGGGATTTTATGTCACACATTCGAGAAATGTTATACCCTTGGATGGACGCAATTTTAGGGCTTGAGGCTTTTAGGGCTTAGTCTGTTATCAGGCTATGAGATATGTCGGTCCTTAGGTACGCTTTGTGCAAAATAAAGGCCAATTTATGGTTCTGCGTAGGACCTAAGCCGTAACCTACGGAGTAGCCTACGCAGAGCCGCGTACCCTGTGCGTACCCTACGCCGTAGCCTGACGCACACCTCTCCAAAAATGTAACAACGCGTCAACTCAACGCGGACCCTACGCGGACCGCAAGCGCTGTGGTTGGTCGGTTTGGCAGCATCGTACTTCCTTCTACGCATTTCTGGCATCTTCTTCCGGCAAGTTCAGAGTCCACAAAAGAACAACATGGCAAGCATCAACATCGCAACAAGCAATTGAACATCGACCAAGTACTGAGCGTCTGATTGAAGAGGTTCAGAAATGCACGCATCTGTATGACTCCTCTTCGGCGGACTATAAAGACTGTCAGATGGCGGAGAATTCTTGGAGAGAGATTTCCTCTAACGTCGGTTTGGAAGAGTGTCAGCAAAAGACATGAAGAACTTCGCACTTTATAAACACTGTGCACGATCTTTTGCACTTTATTGGCTTTATAGTTTTATTTTTTGTTTTACCTTTTATTGTTACTAGTTTTTTGAACGTTTTATATTTGAGTTAATATTACATTGTATACTCATCTATACATAGTTTGCACTTTTACATATTCTGTTCTTTGACTCTTTTGCAAATAAAGAACAAAATTGTGACACTTCCAGATCTTGGTTGCATTTCGTTTCATTTTTAACTAAACAATTAATAGGGTGAGTTGTCCATGACAAAATATGATATTCTATCTGGGTATCATTTCAATACACAGATTTGACATCTATGTATGTGCTCTGCGGAGTACACCCCTTTGAAAAGTATACTTTTTTTCAACAATATCTAAATGAACACACATAAAAATCCAAAANTGTAGCCTACGCAGAGCCGCGTACCCTGTGCGTACCCTACGCCGTAGCCTGACGCACACCTCTCCAAAAATGTAACAACGCGTCAACTCAACGCGGACCGCAAGCGCTGTGATTGGTCAGTTTGGCAGCATCGTACTTCCTTCTACGCATTTCTGGCATCTTCTTCCGGCAAGTTCAGAGTCCACAAAAGAACAACATGGCAAGCATCAACATCGACCAAGTACTGAGCGTCTGATTGAAGAGGTTCAGAAATGCACGCATCTGTATGACTCCTCTTCGGCGGACTATAAAGACTGTAAGATGGCGGAGAATTCTTGGAGAGAGATTTCCTCTAACGTCGGTTTGGAAGAGTGTCAGCAAAAGACATGAAGAACTTCGCACTTTATAAACACTGTGCACGATCTTTTGCACTTTATTGGCTTTATAGTTTTATTTTTTGTTTTACCTTTTATTGTTACTAGTTTTTTGAACGTTTTATATTTGAGTTAATATTACATTGTATACTCATCTATACATAGTTTGCACTTTTACATATTCTGTTCTTTGACTCTTTTGCAAATAAAGAACAAAATTGTGACACTTCCAGATCTTGGTTGCATTTCGATTCATTTTTAACTAAACAATTAATAGGGTGAGTTGTCCATGACAAAATATGATATTCTATCAGGGTATCATTTCAATACACAGATTTGACATCTATGTATGTGCTCTGCGGAGTACACCCCTTTGAAAAGTATACTTTTTTTCAACAATATCTAAATGAACACACATAAAAATCCAAAAAGTGGACAAGAATAAGTTTAATATAACATCTGTTTAACTTCTAACATGAAAGAAAGGTTAATAATATAACGGATTACACATTTTTCTGTTTCGATCAGCTCCAACTCCATTAAGATGCGATCAGCCTCCATTGTCGTTTGCATACACTAGCATACACACAAAACATCGGCGAAGAAGAGCAAACCCGTGAAAACACAAAGAGCCAACTAGCGTTTCGGCGGTGTAATTGCAGTACGATGCATACTCTCAACGCAGAACCATAAATGTTCATGACGGCATCGTCTACGTACGTAGGCTACGCCGTAGGTTACGGCGTAGGTCCTACGCAGAAGTAAAAATCATGCTTAAGAGGTTGTGGGTTATATGCCATGTATGTCATGTACATCAGGTTCAGCCAGAAATTAATCCAAATAATAATAGTAAATAACAAGGATGCAAAATGCCATATACGCCACATGGTGGTAAAGTTGTTTCCTGAAGTAAAGTTTCATAAATACTTGTATTTTAAATATCAATAAAATCTAACAGCCATTTATAATGTGTCCCTAAAGCACTGTTCTGATGGTTTCTATTATAGGCTAAAATGAACCATACAAGCAGTTTGAGGCTAGAAATTTCCTGCCAAATCGTAGCCAAGCTGTTGCACCAACATGAACTTGCTCATGGTTGCCTATACAGAAAAGCATTAAGATTTACGATGATGGAAAAGCAGGTGGGTTAAGGTAGACCTTGATCAAGGTCACTTGCTTACTAGCATTTAGGCCTGGTTTCACAGACAAGGCTTAAGGCTAGTACCAGACTGGAATGAATGTGTGACCTGTCTTAACTCAATTTAACTTGCCCTGAAATGTCTTAAAATATATCAGTGCCATTGTTTTGTCTCAAAATGCACACCAGTAATGTATTCTTCGAAGGCATCTTTATAAAAGCGACATAAATATCTTAATTCAACTAAGGCATAGTCCTGGCTTAAGCTAAGCCGTGTCTGTGAAACCGGGCCTTAATATAATAACAGATTTGTAATAGGGGCTTTCGATTTGTAAAATGAAAGCCCCCAGTTATGGAAGTAACCCTACTGTAAATACACAGAGTTATTTTCAACCCAGCGTTTGGGTCAAAGGGGATAAACACAACCGTTTGGTTATAAATTAACCTATACTGGGTTGTTTTGAGCTATTGTTGGGTCAAATATAAACCATTTTCTGGGTTTATTTAACCCAATGGTTAGGTAAGTCCCTTTTTTGACCCAATGATGCGATTAAGAGTGTAGAGGGTGTACAATCGCTTTTGTGTTTGGATCATACTTTTTGCACCAAATCAAGAGATGTTAATTTTGTTCAAACCAATCCCTGCACTATGTGTTAGATACAAGGACACGTTGAGCCATGGAGACCCTGTGTGATTACGTAGTGGAAAGTTTGAGACTGCAAAATGGCGGGATATCCGTACAGGATATGGATGATGGCCTGTTCATCTTCCCCACCGGCCAGCTGCCCTGGGCTGAGCTCAGAATCAAGAGGCCTGGCCAGTAAACCTGAGGCCGCAGCCAAATGTCCACATAAAACCCAGACACAGTTGTGTGACCCACACCCTTCCATTTACCAGCTTCACATTTTATCCTTCTTACTCTCTTCCTTTGCCTCGCTGTTACTTACTTGCTTGCTTTCTCAGACCAATACAATCAAAATTATGTTATGCACCCTTATAAAAAGGGTTGTGAAACAGTTGGTTATCAACAGGCTTTACTTCAGAAACACTGCACATCAAGTGGTGACCCAACACAATACCAAAGCGTCCTTAAAATGAGACATTGAACTTTATTAAAATAGCAATGAAGCCTGTTTATTAACATGGCATGGGCCGAATACAAAATTTGATCATTTTGGTTTCTAAATATCTCTTAAATTTCAATGGTTTTATGCTCTTAGCAGCCAAAAAACTATTGTACGAACCATGTTGTGGTCGGCACAAACCATGTTTATCCTCGTGAAAGTGAACCCGTATTTAATATACTGTAGAGTGGGTTGTGCTTTTAATGGTTTTTGAGGATGAGAGCATGTTATGCAATCTGTTCAAGTTGGCATCTGCCTAAATTAACCGGATCTACCAACTAACAGATCAATTGAACCAAATGGCCATACAGTCTTGGACGTAAACAAGTTTTAATTTAACAATTTTATATGATTTTTTTATCTTTTAGAATTGTTTTTTTAGAATAGACCCAGTCCCCGAGACCCTAGTTTCTCTACTGGGTTTTGCAAGAGAAACAAGAATGAATTTTCTCTTCCATATGGGCACTCTGCTGCATTTTAATTCCCTCCTCTTTGAATCTGATCTCTTTTCCTATAATTCATGCTGGACTAATGAGATCAAAGCATGTTCCAGCTGTTTGGGACACCACCCTATAGAATAATTGACACTAGGTCCATTCTGCTGTAAGTGGCTTTTGGCTGTGTCCTTGCATATAAGCTGTAAACCCTAATGTGGAAACTATTACACTAAATGTCAAGAGAAACAGAAGAGTTTACTCATCCAGAGCTTTAAACCCATAGTAAAAAAGCACACGAGTATGAATCAGTTCTAAATTCACATAGTTTCACAAAGGACGTGTCCAACCATGTTCAGTTTCCTGTAAACCTGATCAGACAAACACTTTGAATCATTGCTATAGAAGTAAACTTTGTAAAATCTCACAGCATTTCAACGGTCAGTTACACAAAGCAACAAGATCGATGACTCAACTTTTGCCAGCAATCTGGATTCAATCTCTGAACTGGTTCAAGCACAGAGTGGCAAGCTGTTCTGTCTGCCTTACACTTGGCGTATCTGCAGACCAGCCTCCAGACGTGAGATGTGGCGTACGGTAAGGGAGACCAAAGTCTGTTAGAATCATTAGAACCTGCGAGCAGAGAGCTGACCAAACCGCTGTGGTGTAGCACAATGAATCCCAAACCACTATCTCTGTTATTGCAAAACAGCTGCGCCACTGAAAAAGAATAAAAGGAAAATGATAAAGATAAAGAGAGAAGTCGCAAAAAAAAGTTAGAGAGCCTAATAGGGTCATCCAAGTCTAACGTAAACAGACACACAATAGATTTGGAGAAGTGAAAAATATTTACATGGCGAGTCAACTACAATTGTCCACGGTGAGTTTTATTGAGAAATCAGCCAAAAAGCCAAAACAAAGGCTCATATCCTCTGTATGGTGTGTGGACATTCTAAATGTTGTGTTTTTACTGGCATACAACAGTTTTAAGACAAAAAAAGTATGAAACTATTAAAATACAAGTAAAATACAACATAAATCATTGATGGCAACCTTGAATATCACCTGGAGAAAAAAATGACACATGTAGGATATGTGGTATCTGTTGTCTGCTTTTTCTCTTTCTAATCTAGTTAATTTATTCACATCTAATGAAAATTGAATTAAAATTGTAGGCTTGTGAAGAACTTCATACATTGACAATTAACTACACCTAAACTAAACTAATTTCAATCAAAAGTCTTTAAAACGGAGGTGTCTGCTAGGTTTAGGTCCCACCATAATCAAACACATCTGCATGTAATTTTCAAATAATCCTAAAGAGTTTATTAACTGATTAAACATCTGTTTTAGATTAAAATTCTGTGGGATTATGAGATGCATGTACAAACCTTTGACTGTGTGTGGACAGACAGATAGATTTGAGTCAAAAGTCAAACATCAAAAGACAAACATCATTTTGTTGTTTGGTTTAGATACGTCCTATTTTAACATCTGAATGTTTATATGGGGCTGATGTAAAATGACCGATGACGGCCGCTTCCAAAAGCAGCTCTGATCTAATCCCAGTATCGCCAACCACAATCACCACAGAGAACCACACACAACTTTACATCTGAAATCAAAACCGCAGAGAAAATACAGCTGTGGAAGTATGTGGGCGGGTGTGGAATGCTTTCTCTAACCTCCTTTCTACACAATTTCAGATTTGTGTTGTTTTTATTAATATGGTTATTACAGATTTGCTGTCACAGCATGCGCATATATCAGAAACATTTGGCTAACGTTTATTATGTATTAGCAAGATTTTCCAAGCTCTGTTGAAATATCACTAAAGTATCACTGTGTTACAGGATGTGCGTAATCTTTTGGCAGTTTTGTGACTGTTGTGCTGAAATTCAGGGGTACAATCTTGTAAGGATCAGAAGTGTTCTGAAGAACTGCTAGACCAGCTTGTTTATGAAAGCTTTTTAACAAATTTTTAAATCTAATTCATCCAACCACTATATGCCATAAGACTATAAGACTGTAATTGTTTAAAAATATTGGTAGTCAAAGAAAGTCTAAGAGGAAGTGGACTGATCTAATCTGGTGTCTGTTTCTCTGGTTTAGTCTGGATTTGATTTATGCATCAGACACCAGCTTTTACTGCTGCCAACTGAGTAGCGAGACCACCAAAGCCAAACACGACCATAAAAAGAATGTCAAACCTGCCCAAACCCCGAAGAACCAAGCAGAACTTCTCTAAGCAACCAACCACAAACCTGCTAATAAATCCAGTCTCCAAATAAAAAAATAGGCTACAGAAAGTGCAACTAAAGACACTTACTGTACATACTACTATGCCAAAGAACACCAAAACTAAATGAGAAAAAACGAAATGAGACATCATACAATCAATAGCACTGCACAGTAGAAACTATGATACCCCAAAATAATCTAGAACAAGTCTTACGTTACATTTATACCATCTCATTCACACGTTTTAGTTTTTGCGTCATTGACAGTTTTTTTGCACGCACAAGCATAGACTTAACATAACTTATTTGTTACCGTCAGTCGGTGTGGACGCCAATATAGTTATCGTTGTAGTTATCGTCATAGGTGAAGAAATGTTTTTAAGAATGACAATTTTACAACTGGTAGTTATTATAATGAACACAGCTAAAAGTCATTTTCTTGGTTCAGAAAGCTTTCTCGATTAAAATAAATAAATTAAGAATCAGTCTGGATTTAAGAATTTCAAATGCAGAAAACGTGAGAAATAAAAAAAATGATGTTTGAAAATATTCAACAATATTTAACACTCTTAAAAATAAAGGTGCTTCACAATTATAGAAGAACCTTTTATGTGTAAATGGTTCCAGAAAGAACCTATAACATTCAACTTGAACAACTTTCTGTTTCACAAAAGGTTTTTTGTAGTGAAAAAAGGTAAGACATAGATGGTTCTTTTAAAGATCCTTTGAATGAATGGTTCTTTGTGGAACCAAAAATGGTTCTTCTTCGGCATCGCTGTCAAGAACGTTTTAAGCACCTTTATTTTTAAGAGTGAAGGATAGATCAAAACAATTAAATGACACATGAATAATTATTCCAGCCGTTACATCAAATAGCGGTCCGTCCGCGTGCAGGACTCTGGCACGGGCTGGAAGAGAAACTTCTAGATGGATCTGACATCTGGTCCACAATAGGTAGACTGAAATGTCTTTGCAATGTATGGAACACACATGTGCAAAATATAAGATATGTTTTATTGTATGCTGATGGGAATGTAAATGAATACACCCTTGGCTCAACTGGATCAACTAAAGCGAACGGGAAATTAAACTAACATTTCGTGTTATACAAACAAAGTCATGTGCCAGAAGAGGGCTGGAACTCTGAAGCACAAGAGCAAGAGAAAACCACTTTTTCTAAATTTTCGGGGTGGCTTTGTTTATCATTGGTTGTGTAACTAAAAATGAATCTGCTATTCCACAAGATTTGAATGTGTGAGAAAACCAACACAATCTTATTTCATGGCAAAAAAATGTAGCTATTTTACAAGGTGGCTAATTTGAGCCAATTCGTACATGCTTTCGCTCCAGTGACATTAGGTTTAGAGGAGGGGTTAGAGGTGGGGCTTCAAGATTGCTTTTTTATTAATCCTATGTTTTTTGCGCATGAATTCATACGTAGAATAGCTACCTCGTAAAATAGCTATAAATTCCCTTGAGATCAGGTTGGAGAAAATCAATTAAGGCCAATTAAGAAGCCCAAGAATTTTATTTGACCCCTAGAAAACTGATTTATAAGTGTGGACATGTGTACATGTTGATATCTCTGCATTTGAGCTCTATGTTCTTTGGAAATATCTTAACCCCTTGTCAAATATGTGATGTCTTTACCAGTCTCTTCAAGCTTTCAAGCATATCGTGGAATGTCTGTATATTGCGTTTCTGTGTGTAGCACATAAATTGTGTCGTACTAAGGTCAGAAGAGGTACTAAAAAAAAAAGGCAAAAACAAATGTGAAAAGATCAGTAACAGCTTACACATTCATGGGATCAATAAAGTCCATCCATCCGACCATTTGAACTTTTAAAAAGCAGTACAAATTTCCTCTCCTCTCGCCGAAAGATCATTTTTTAGAAAACTGCAAAGAGCCAAATGAAGAAATGTCCATGAAAATAATATAAACAGATGCTTTACCCTAAACGCTCATCATTCTCATACACACACAATGAAACGATAATACTGACCACCACCTACAACACACTCTATTCTACAATACTATACACACACCCAGACAAGAAATGTATTAGGCAATACAAGAGGAATGCACAAATTCAGGGGAGATCTGGAGTCTGGCTGGTCAGGAAATGGCCAGCGGAGGGAAAAAAGATTCAGACCATGATCCAGGGAAAAAACACGGCACTCATCCTGTTCTTTTAATCCAATCGTAATGTCAGTCAGACAAAAGTAGGGGTTAATTGCTTCGCTTAGGGGCAAATGATGGTGGCAACCATCTGAAAATGGCAGAAATCGCCTGAACTACAATGTGCTGTATGCAACTATTGAAACTCCACAATCCGATTAGAAAGCTGATACGTACAGTAAATAACTACGTAACTCTTGCAAAAAAACGCAAGTGCTTGTTTTTTCCTTTCTCGTTTTCTTTCTCACTGTCTGCCACGAAAGAACATTCCCATCAGTTTATTGCTCCCAGACTTCTGCGATCCTGTTGATTATGTTAAGGCCTTGGCTCTGCTCTCCTGGCTAAAGCTGGAATAAATGGTGAAAACCCCCTGCTCCATCCTAAACATCTTGAACCATTATTCAAGTCATTCCTTATCACACAGCTTTGAAGCTTGGCGAATCTAAACTATCAAGATTTGACTAAACGAATACGTAAAGATGCGAAAGCAACAAATAACTCTAACTTGCTGGACGAAATTATGGGAGCGTTTCTGCACACGGAATGGCGGCTGTCGCGCTTCTTGGAAATATCCAGCCGAGTGAGTGGCTGAATAGTAGGTCAGCCATCTTTCTTCCATTCTGTACAGAATAGAGCCGTTTGGAGCTTTCAGGCTTTGCCGCCGGGAATGCCTGGTAACACTGACTGCCAGACGAAACACTTCCTTTGTATATGTCAGCCCTCGGCGCCTGGCCATCGCTGCGTCTGTTTTTATCTAGCTGCGTGTTTGTGTGTGCGTCTGAGAGAAAGAGAGAAGAGAGTCTGTCTCTACCTTTTTCTTTGCATCATTGCATGCAGGGGCAACCGAATCAAAACCTCAATATAAAATGCATTATTTTAAACACAAAAAAATATTTTTCCTGGAATGAAAGGCTGTCTAAATCAAATGCACAATATCATCAATTTAAAGTGCAAAAATGACTCATGAATATTAAGTGTCTAATGTGACCAAATGGTTTGGGGGGAAAACCCACAGTAAATTGTTTGTCTATTTTATATTAAATGAACAAATTATTTACAGTCCACAGCCAAATTAACATTTTAAATCGACAGCCTTCTGTGGATTTTACTTCTGGGCTTTCCTATAACACAATCATCTCAAAGTCCCCATTTCATTTTCCTTTTTATAATGACTGTTATTAGAAATTGTGCACCTAAGCTTGAAACTACTGTCAGTTTTTCAGAACAGTTACAATAAATTTTCGCAAATGCCACAAGGCAGTACCGCAATACAGTATGCCTAGAATGCAACTGACTCAACAATGAAACCAACTGCTTTCACATTATCGTCACCCATAAATCTGCCTTCTGTGCATCACATTCTGTCTGAGACAAATGAGATCCTAATGTCACAGTGAATCCTCTTTTGTGGCTCTCCCTTCATGCCCACTGGGGCTGATTTCCCATAATCCTCTAGGGCGTATAATACCAGTGTGGCAGCTCGATCTGTTTCTCTTGGACGTGTGTGTGTTTGCTCTTCTGTTCTTGCAAAATACTGCACATTTCCATAGCAGACACCAACAACTAGTTGCCTGCTTTGCTTCCACAAAAGGAGGAAAAATGAGTTACCCACTATACCCATTTAAAAGGGAAAGAGAGAAAGAGAGAGGTATACAGACAATGTTTTATGGAAAAATCAAGTCCATACACCACACGTTTGAGAGTCTGTCAAATGATGAGAAACTGACGTATTTGTTCGTCTGCTGTGTATTAGCTGCACAATAAGTGTCTGCCTGTCACAACAAAAGGGAAAACAATGAATCTGCCCTGACCTGATGTTTCCAACATATGTACATAAAATATAAATAAAATATTACTTTATTCTGCTACTTAAATGTATATTTTGCTTTTGTAAATCATTGTTTAAACTATACTTTATTTCTGTTTTTATATATTTACATATAAACCACTTTAGGTTGCACTTTAGGTTACATCACACCCTTTTATTTTATTTTATTTTAATTTATTTTATTAATATTATTACCTTTCTTTTTTTGTTTGTATACATACTTGCACTATTTCTATACGTATAGCCCAGCTGCAAATGCTTTGGCAATACGAATGTGCATTCTTCCGTGCCAATAAAGCACACTTAAATTGAAAATTGAGAGAGAGAGAGAGAGAGAGAGAGAGAGAGAGATTTCGCGTTAGGTTAGAAAGAAACTGTTATAGTTATGCGTGCCTTATACAGTAGAAAACATCTAATAAATTGCCACCAGGAAACACACAAAGTGAATGTAAATTTATTCATTATTCAATAAAATAAAATGTATTCAGTTTCTTTGGGTAAAGGCATCTGATATGCATGAATGTAAAGTGATAGTCACACATTTACATTTATTCATTTAGCAGACACATTTAACCAAAGCAACTTACAAATGAGGAAGCATTTAACATTTAGTCTTTTTTCATGCAGTAATCAATTTAACAGAATAATACACTCTGAAAAATCGATTGCCAAAAAACTGTTTCCAGAAACAGAAAAGGCCTGTAAAACACACTTCAAGTTCATACACAATACTTACAGCCTGCAGTACCATCCAATAACACTTTACATGCATATGTACTCAAGACTTTGGATCATTAACACAGCAAAAGTGCTGACTGATGGGTCATAGATTTATGCCTTCTGTTCTGTATTATCATTTATAAGCTTCAATCCGTTCATGCATGCATGTGTGTGTTCCAGCTCATTCATTTCAATTCTCATCTCATGCTGTCGCTGTAAACAGCATCTATCAGCATGCACTCTGCCCTGATTTACCCACTATAACAGAATACCTGCATACCCAAGCACCGCTTGGCTTTGTTTCCTGAGGCTGATCTCATATTGACACACAAAACATCTGCTTTAGTTCATTTCTCCATCTGCAATGAGCCGCTGTTCTGGTGTTTCCGATGATTCGGGCTCGCAGCCAAATTAGGGATGGATTCAGCATGTGAAATGAGATTTACAGTGTCCAAAAGTGTGTTCAAAGTGTCCAACACAGCTAAAAAGGAATAGAGCAAAAAATTGAACACAGTTGAGTCCAACATGTTGTAAAACACTTACATTAAACACCAGATTCAAGATCGCAACAATTTCAGCTTTGTGAGTTGACACGCTTTATTTTGATATTTTGTGGCTTCTTGACACAACAAAACCGTTCACACTGCGAAAATGTATTTCTAATTAACATTTTCTAAGCATTTTTGTCTTGTTTTATAGTACAAATATCTAAACATTCTCAAATCAAGATACAGTTTCTTGACCCACGATAATTAGTCTTGTTTTATGAAAGAAAATATATGAATTAGGGAAGTTTGGGGTGAGAAAATAGGTAAGAAAAAAGTCAAACTAAATTCAAGTTTATTAATTGATTGATCGATTTAAGAAGTTTTAGACATATTTTACTAGAAAACAAGTCAAAACAGCTTAGTAAGAAATACATTTTATGCAGTGCACTGTATGATCACAACCTGGAAAAGAATTATTGTTCTCTCTAAAAACTCAAATGAGTTTACAGAATAGTTTTTTATTTAGAAAGAATTAATTTGAAAAAAAGAGCTTATCAATATTTAAAGAACCTATTTCTCATACATTACATACAATTAAATCTTAAATTACAGTTATACCCTAAAAATCAATTCAAAATAAAACCTTTGTTTTATTATTATACATGAACTAGAACTACAACTACAACAAGAGTGCGAGTTGACAAAACAGACATCTATGACCAATCTATATTTAACAACTTTATTTATTATTTTTATTTATTTTAAATGATTAATTTACACAAAAATAAAAGATAATCGGTCACATGTAACCTTGTGTTATTTCAAAACCATACTTTATGATTTTTTCAGTAGAATGCGAAAAGCAAATAGACTGTACCAATTTGTTATATGCATACAATGGATGCAAAAAAATCCACCAAACACCTCTTTTTGAGCTATTAGATACCATTGTTTAAGAAACAGATTCAAATATTAAATGTTCCAGTGCACTTTTACTAAATATCAGTATTATCGGAACATCACTATGCCAAACAAATTATAGTTTCAGGTTAATATTCTCAACTGAATCCAGATTTAAAATGGATCCCACAGTAGAAGCAGATAAAACAAGACACAAGTTTGTTAAAGACAACGTGAAAAAGATCAAGATAAGAAGTTGAAAGGCCAGGTGAGTCAAATTCTCTAGATAGTATATCAAAGGTTCATGCTTAACACCAGATGACTCCAGACACACAAACACTGAGGAGCCCTCGAGCGTGCCTTGGTGTGATAGAGGAAACATGTTAAAAGGATAATTATCTCCCGGGACATATATATCCTGTCTTCTTCTGAAGGAATACTTGCCCAAACGCACACAAACCTCATTAGAGTTTGTAATGCACTTTCAGATATACCATTAAAAATGGCTTTAATCTCATCATGACTTATGACGCTTCTGATTTTCGTCTTTTCATTCGTGCTTCATGACCGAATGTGAGTTGGGAGTTGTGTGGTAGTTGGGATATGAATCATAATGTGATGTGCAATAAGCCTCGTCATGTGCAATAAGAATTTCCCCCTCACCTAATGAAGATGCTCTCCTGATTCTTATCGACATGCGCAGGAGTCGACGGTACGGGGGGAAAAAATCACAGAAAATGGGAGTACAAGCGCAGACTTGGTAGTGCTTAGGTAATGTCTGCTCAGTGGGAAACATCGTGTTCTTGATATGTTTTGTCCAGTCAGGAAAAGGGAAGAAATTAAGAGCGAAAGGGAAAAAAGGAATTGCGCAAGACTTTCATAACTAGATTTTTACATTTCCTGAAGAAAATGGGTGAAGGGCCACTAATTTCTAAGGTGTTGTGGGTGGTTACTAAGGTGTTCAGATTCAGAATGGTTATTGATGCATTGCTGTAAGGTTGCTATAGTGTTTAAGTTGGTTGCTTATAGTACTGGCAAAGACTAAAATGTCTCTATGATATTTTGGTCCTTAAATATGTCTCTGGTCAATATTTCAATGAGAAAAACAGTCCGATTACAATCCTCCAGACAATTATTTTTCAGTTACTGTACATTTATTCATAGCTAATGTACGTCTTGTGATTTTTTTCTATAATACCTTGTATTCTACAATACCGTTTATTCTATAAATGGGAAGTTGACAAATATACTGTACTGAATAATGTGTCCTATGGTGTGACACAGCAAAACACTTTGGAAACAATAATTAATAATTCAAAAAAATCCTGTTAATAATTGTTAATAATATAGAAATAGCATAAGAGAGATTTGTCTTCGTTGTTAGTTTTTTCTAAAAATTAAATACATGTAATTTTTTTATTTTAATTATTATGATTTTTTATTTAACACCACTGTTTATCACACTAAGATTATAAGATTGATTGAAGTAAAAGTTGAACTCTACTTAAGACCCACAATATGAGGAATCATTAATGTCCATTGTATAAAATTATGGGAAGTTTAAAACTGATACATTTGATATTAAATGTACCTTCTCTTTGCTGCTTTTGAGTCTCTAGATCCATCATCTTTGTTTTTAACCCCATTTTCCAAGTTGTGACTTCCTTAAGGTGGCATTCCTTGAAAAAACAACCTAATAAAGCTTTGAAAAATCATGGAATTCTCGTAAAGAACCTATTTCTCCGTAAAGAGGACACCTGAAAGCTCAGGACTCTCGTAATATTGCTTCACAGATATCTTTTAGGGATAAGAGCAGGCATGGTGTAAAAGGAAAATACTGACCTTTGACCTTTTAGCTTTAACAGCAGATCCTATCTAATAGGGGTAAAGTTTAAAGCTCACATCACTCAATAAATGCTCATCAGGCCGAATAAAATCCAGAGCTGCATCTAAGGATACACAAAAGGACATTAAGCGAATGATTTGTATTCTGAGAATAGCAGAGTATTGTAATCAATCCATTGTTTATGTTAAATAAGACGTGGAGCTGTCTTAAATTACACAGTTAAGATCTTCAAAATGTGCATGTTCTATGAGAAGTGTATAACAATTTATACAGCATTAAATCATCTATAAATGAATATGAATGAGATGAACCTGAGATGAACCGATATACACCCACTGACACTGAAACACACTTCTGAACCTACATATGCTGTGCAGAAGAGAGGAGGCGTGGCCTGACCACATGCACACAGACCTTTCCAAAGAAAATTACATTTTTTTCTCCTTTTGACTTCATATGCATGCATATTAATATATTTGCATGCGTTTGAATTTTCATGCAATAACAGAATGAGATTATAGAAAAAAAACATGCATTGAGCCTAAGATTGGCTCTTGCAAAAAGTAAACACAGTAGCCCTCTTGTGGATACTGCAAGAGCGTATGTGTGAGCGCTTCTATTTGTCAGTTTGCTGTGTGCGTGTGCTGTCCGCAGACACATGGTTTGAACAACTGCACATGTGTCCATTTCAAAGATTAAATGAAAAGGAAGGGAGTAAAGGTGATAAACAGATGGAGACGCAACGTGAGCTTTGGGCAGACAAGTGTGTTATTGCACATACTGTATGTGTGCATTCATACGAGCAAGGTAGAGACTGTATAGAGGTCCGTCTGGCTCCCATGGTCCTGTCTCCAATTCTTTAACTCCCTTGCTCTGCTGCCACCTCCCTTTTTCCTCTCTCTCTCTTTTCTTTCTTTCTCTCACTCTCTCTCTCTCTCTCTCTCTCTCCCTTTCCACTCCACCGACTCAAGCGCCACCTCACTGCGGTTGCAGTAATAGCAGTGTATTATAACATGATCGCACTCTTCTCACGGTTATGCCATCGAGTTCAAATATGCCATTAATCTGTATATGAAGCCATCCCAAACATGTTTGACGTGAAACACAATAGAAGTTGTTTAGCCGAATTTCCAAGCAGTACTTTTCCTCCACAATGAAAGTGGATGGGGACTAGGATCAGGTGTAGTCTCCATTCACTTACACTGCATTGGGGTATAGCAGCTAAAGCATTCGGATAGAGAGATTTATGGCAATTCAAACCCAGATTGATACCAATAAACTGTCAAGAAGTCATAAATTATAAAAGCACAACTATGACTGTGTTATAATCTTAATTGCAGTCAGGTTGGTTCACATAAAATCACTTTGCTATCTTAAAACTTTTGGGCTATATTTAATACTTTTACATTTAGTTATTCATTAAGACGCTTGCAAAAGGACATTACAAGCAATTTACAGTATAACCACAAGGGACTGTGATATTAGAAGTTCTGCGATGGTGAAGTACTTGTAGTGGACAGTAAAGCCAGTGTAAATGTGGAAAAGAAAAAAAGAAAAGTTGAACAGATCTTTTAAAAGAGAGAGAAGAATCTAGTGAATGTTTTAAAAGGAGATCATAAAACAATCATAAAAACAAGGCGTTGTAGAATATTCACTGCTGTCCTTCTGAAACCTTGTATCTCCATATTTCGTGATTTTTATTTTTTGCCATAAATCATTATTAATAGTCTCCCTTTATGTTGGTTACTGGGTTTTGCAAATATCAAACCAATAAAAAGTAAATAAAAGTGCTCGTCAACTTTGACAACCAGGGGCGGACTGACCAGTAGGACATTCTGTCAAAGTCCAGAACGGCCGTCCCACCAACGGCCTACGGCCGTGACCAGGGGTGGACCGGCCATCTGGAGTATCGGAACTTTTCCCGGTGGGCCGGAATGGACGCTTGGGCCGGACAGACGGACGTTGTTAACGTTTCCATTTCTGGAAAAACAGCGAATTCGGACATCCAAGGTTTTGGAAGGACCGCAACGATATACAGGTATCACCCCATAGGCTACCCCATTTCCATGACCCATGTCTAATCTGTTTTTAAGACAAGCCCTGACCGGTTTCTCTTTTATTGACCTGGTCAGACGCATTGTCTCTATGGACTTATTCATTTTCCTTTCCAGGGTGGAGTTTAATTTCCTGACCATCTTGTTGTATTCATACTTCAATGGTAACTCAGTTCAGACCCTTTGTTTCATCAAAAGCCACAGGCCAGACCGAATCCTGATGCATCCAAGTGGAATGTTAGCATTAGCGTTAGCAGCACTGGCACATTTCTGCGGTTTTGGTGCTACTCCTGCTTTTCTCCCTCGCTTAAAACCATCAAGTCTTACATTGCTGATCCATTTACCAAAATACTGACTTTTAACTTCAGGTTATGCAGCAGCCATAGAGTGACCCTAATCTGGATCAGGTTCATGAGATGGTCTGCAAGCTGAGACTGAGACCCAATAATAAGATTGATCTCTATCTGTTCTATATCTCCAATTTTATGTAATCCTGCTCCACCTTATGTGGTTCCTCGCACGATGCCAAGACTGGCACAAATGCGCACGCCTTCATGCACACCTGCATCATGGATCACGAATTGTCGGATAGATTTTAACAATTCAAAACCCAGAGAGGGTTAACCAGCCAATGACTAAGAACTGCAAATATAAAGACATTGGTTTTAGTACAGACAGAAAATGAGTAAAAAGACACAGAAAGAAAGGGTCAGGGTCCTGCCGGACTGTATGGAGGTTCTGGAAGAGTCCTTCACCTTCCTAAAGTCCTTTTTTTCCTGTCTCCTTCTCTCCTTTTCCCTCTCCCTCTCTCTGCAGCTGTCTCCTAGTGCCACGTAGCTTTCCTGCATTATTAGACAGATGGAATTCACCAACCTTACACATGAAGTTGCTATTCGCTTCTTTCCATTTGACTTTTCCTCCCTTTCCCCAATGTATTCCCTGACTCAACCGCACATTCGTATGGTTTTCTTAAGTAAACTGGACTAATTGAAAGTGAGGACCTCAAGTCTTTGACACTACTCTGTGAAATGTAAGAATATCCCACAACAGGTACATAATGCTTCTGTGTGTGTGTACAGGTTTCTATACATTCTATACAAACCTTTGCTAAAATTATTAATGGTTTTATTATAGTTAATACATGGTTACTGTAGTAAACCAATTGTTTTGCCAATGGTAATCAATACACCAAAAAACATGTTTACTAAAAAAAAGCATGGTTCATTTTCATAGGGGAATATCGCCACCATTATAATTAATGTCATTCTACATTGTGAGGACCGGCCAGCGGCTTAAATTGATTATTAAACATGATAATAATGACTATTAAAAATTATTTAACATGAAAAATTATGCTTATTTGAAATTGAAAAATGCAGAAATGTTTGTGAGAGGGTTGGGTTTAGGGGATGGATGATGGTGATAGATTATATACAGTTTATATACAGTTTAAAATTCATTATGTCTATGGAAAGTCCCCACAATATATTAAATCAAACCTGTGTTTGAACCATTAAATATGTTTTCTGCTTATAAGGTTAGGTGAAATTTTATAAAAAACTGACCTTTACCTTTAGATAGCAATGTCTTCAACAAGGATTTACAACAATTGACCACATAATTTAAAGTGTCAATTGTGGATAAAGTTTTAAAAGCTTTAGATATATTCATATACTTGCGCCAGCTTATTAAACTGCTTCACTATTGTTCACATTCTTAAAAGAAATGACAACATAGAATGTGCTATGCAAGCAGCTTTTATAAAGATATACTGTTCTGCCATCTATTGGTGAATGAAACTAAGTACAAGTGTCGAGAACAATAAATACCTAGTATTTTTTTATTGAATTCAACAAAAAGACATTCAACAATTTTCAACCAAACATATTTGTTTGCAGAGGATTGCTTTCCCAAGAACAAACAAAAAACACTGGAACGGTTGTCATGGGCGTGAAAAGACTATACAATCCCATGAGAGAGAGAGGGAGCTTTACAACTCACAACTCACATCTGCCAAATTCTGAATAATGTGTTTTTCTTCACTTTAAACCTGGCAACTTGTGGCAAGCAAACCTCAGTAAAGCGAAAATCCTTCCAAGCTTTACCAAGAAAAATAAAAGGAGCAGTTTTGAGAAAAACACACTTTCAGTATGGATAATGAAAAACACATTGACTATATTTTACTTAGTTGTCAAAACGAATCTCTTTGTTTAAATCATAAAAACATGACTTTGAACAAAATTTTTAAACAACTTTGCATCATACACAAGATCCTATACAGCCATGAAGAACTATGTTTTGGTAAACATAGGGAGATATACATAACACTGTCTGGCTCAAACATTGAAGACCATTAAGAACCGATTTTATTGTAATAAGCAATACACTTTTGAAAATTCACCATCACTAGTCACATTTCAAAGATCGCAAATGTGCCTTATTGTAATGAATAAACAGCAGCTCTAAATCATGTTTTAAAACAGTTAAGTATAAGTGGACAAACACTAGTTTTATTCTTTTGTACTATGATCAGGGTTTAATTTGTGCCGGTGTCGTGCCGAAAACACACTCCCTGCCAGATTATGCACCCCCCCTCCCCACAATGGTTAGGGTGAGGATTAGGTGTTAGGGGAGGGGTTAGGATTAGGATTGGGTGTGGGGAAGGGTTAGAATTAGCCAATCGGACAGCGTGTTATTGAAGGGGGTGCAGAATCTGGCGGGGAGTGTGTTTTCGGCACAACACAAGCCGGATCCGGATCTGACAGGTGTAATGCCGACTCCCCGTGAGATTTTGACTCCCCTACTTCTGATTGGATTATTCACTTAGAATGCTGCTTTGTGATTGGTCCCTATCTCTAAAGACCGCCCCCACACCTAATCCTATCCCTAACCTTCGTAGGGGAAAACAGGGGTCATAATCTCACGGGGAGTCAGATTTTGATACGACACCGGCACCTCCGAAATCCCATCCGGCACCTCAATTGGCAGATCCCGCTCTCAAGCGCTAATGGAAAACGTTCGTGCTGACCTGTTGCGTGCATATATTTCATTAAAAACCATGTACAATAATTATAATGGCAATAACTTTAATAATGAACAGGCTGGAATATTGTGTGCATGGAGCATTCACTTGAGCTGTTACTTATAACGGCAGAAACAACTTAAAAAAAACTCTGTGATGATTTATGGTCAAACAGATATTACTATCGTACGTCATTAAATACTGCAAAGTTAGCTACTTTTCACTTGCACTAAAAACAGAACACTGTGCTTTTGCAAAGTAAAGAAAACTTAGGCTACAGATGCGCTCTGTCATCTCCTTTCCTTTAAATTATTTGTGGAGCGCTACGCCTCACAAACTGAACCAAACTCAGCAGCATATTGTCACCGTTTTTTCCCTTTTGTTTTGTTAATCTGTTTTTAATAATTGTCAAATATTCCTTGTATATTTAAACGCATCGCATAAAAATGTTTTGCATTATATATTGAAGGGGACATGTCGTGATGGACACTTCAGAGAGAGATAGTTGTTGGTGTTGTTGGACAAATGTTGCGAAGAGACACAGAAGAACTGATGAAACACGGTTAACGGATGATTAAATGCCTAATATGCCGTTATACATTATACACGGCAGCCTCCACCTGCACCCGCAGGTGTAATTTAGGTTTAACGTTAAACTTCTGAATTCTACACAAATGTTGAGGGCTGTGTTTTATTTGTTCACATGCACAAATATTCACAACACCATCATTATGACAATAAACTATTTCCATCACCTTAAAGTCCCAGTGAAATTAAAAATGAGAATTCTTATTTTTTCATGAAATATTGCAGCATAGTAAATAAATTATCAATGTGGGTCATTTTCTTTTTAAAATTCATGTAGCCTCATAATCTTCAGTTAAAATCTGAAAATGCACTTCCGCCCTGAAATGACTATACATCTCAAATGACCTAAATTAGACGGCATGGCCGTCAAAATCAATGCAACAGCTGTTTTTACACATCCAATCAATTCGCAGTGAAAAACACCAGCAACGGCCACTAATGTTCTCCTTTGAAATTCCTTTTCACTCTAAAATGTGTCAGAATACCAAAGCAAAAACGTTCGCAACTTCCGGTTCACGGGGACTTTAACGCACATTTGAATTAAGGCAAACTCAAGATAAAATCTGCGTCTAGCTCATTAAATTTCTTTGATAATTCTGAGGTTATCTGCGCATGTCCGTTTCCAATTAGGCTTTTTATGCGCATTTTCAAAACATCTAAACAGTTACATAGAAAACCCCTCAGAGATTGCATATTCCATTACTTCTCCCCACCCCATAACTTGCCGGATCTGCCACGCCCCCTTGTTCCGGCACCTCGGAATTGACAAATTAAGCACTGACTATGATCCTTCTCTAAAACTCAAGAAGCCATATTACACTATCTACCATGCGCTGCTGACTCGGTTAAATGAAACTTCAAACAAGACACAAAATAAAAACCAACACGTTTTTTTCACTGGACCCTGTAAATTCCGCTTCTACCCCGGCCATAAGTTCAGTAAAACTGCACCAACTGAAAGCCCCTCAGGCATCGGAAGGCCTGCGTGTCCAGGTGGCCCAAATCTATCATGTTATGTTCCAGCTGCACTCTGACCAGACGGCTAAGTGGTGACCCGTCGCCTCGACCCCAACAGAACGCATCACGCGGAACCGTGCGGATCTTGTTGTGCGCCAACGTGAGGGAGTGAAGCCACAACGGTAGTTGCCGCGGTACCTGCTGCAAGGCGTTGTGACTCACATCCAACTGATGCAGAAGCGGAAGAACCCTGAAGGCACCAACGGCCACCTTGGTGATCTTATTTAGTGCCAGGCCCAGGTGCTCCAACTGCGGCAGTGAGATAAATGCATCCTTGCTAATGCTCGAGATGAAGTTTCCTTCTAAGTTGAGGGTTTTGATGGTGCGAGGCAGATGCCGTGGAACCTGTTTCAATAAGTTACCTTCTAAATTTAAACTTTCTAGGCGACTGGCATTCAGTAGCGATGCCTTCCCAAGTCCTTTGTCGGTCAGTCTATTTGCACTTAGATCCAGCACCTGTAGCTCCGCCTCACCCCAGAAAATATCACCTTGGAGACGCTGGATGAGGTTGCCACGGAGATAGAGTTCTCGGAGACTGAGTGGCAACTGCAGGGGGGCGGAGGTAAGGCAGTTATTGGAAAGAGTAAGCGTACGCAGTTTACCCAGCGGAAGAAGCACTCCTGGAGGGACGACGGACGAGTTGTTACCCAGACTGTTGTTACTTAGACTGAGGATTAGCAGGTTTGGGCAGCGACTCATGGCTGCTCCAGATAACCTGTTCAGCTGGTTCCCGTCCATCCGTAGCTCCTCCAGAGAAGCGGGCAGGTCGGTGGGGACGCTCCGGAGAAGGTTACGCTCTATGTATAGCCTCTTTAAGCTCTGAATGCCTTCGAAGGCCCCCTCAATCGCAGCATCCATTAAATGGTTGTTGCTGAGCACCAGGAACTCCATGGATTCGTAGAGAGAGAGCAGGTTCGACTGAACGCTATCGATGCGGTTGTTCATCAAAAGAATGTAACGGGAGGGGTACGGTATTCCATAAGGTATTTTGTCCAGATGTTTGTCTGAACACTGGACCACCCTGTAAAGAAAAATAACATTTCTTCAGTACGATAGTCGACAACATCAGCGCAATCTTTAAAATAATAGACACATACCTCCCATAACAGGAACATTCTGGAGGACAGTAGTGATCTTCAAAATACGGAAAATGTGAATCAGTCGTTGCCTTACCTTTTTTCGCCTTTCTTACTTTATTTCCTTTTCTCAAAGGTTTTGTTTTATTCTCCTTTCCTCTTTCTTTCTTTGTAAGCGTTTTTGGCTTTGTCTTCACTTTACTGCCTTTGGGTTTGGTACCCGTGGTCTTGTTTTTAGGTTTGACCTTTAAAACACTAGCCAGAGCTTTAGTAATGGGACCGGCCCTCGCTGCCACCGCAGTGGAATTAATGCTCGTCTCCTCCAGCAGGTGGAGTTTTGAGTTGTTCATAACATGTAGCTCCACTATGACATCATCACTTGTGTGACTGGCATTCATTAGTAATGTATCAACAGCTGAGGTGGGAATATGATGCTTTGGGATGGCAGCTGTAGTTTCGGATACGGATGCAGTATTGGCTACGACGGATGTGTTTGCAGCAGTTGCTGGATTTTGTGATATTGAAGGGAACGATGGTTGTGGAATAGCTTGGACTGATTCTTTCAGAGCAGATTGAGATGCAGTGGTCTTGGGAGGGGGAGTGGTATAATGATTGACAGTTTGTGCAAATGGTACAAGATGTTCCTCGAACTCCACTGTTTGTGTATATGTGGTATTCAATGCAGAGAGGAAGGGTTCATCTGTTATTTGCTCCGCTTTGTTGTCCTTGTGGATTGCATCCGATGTTTCTTGTTCGTCTAGGTTCGGTCTTTGCGTGACATCACTTCCAGTTTCCTCTATTTTCATATTCATCATGTCCTTATCTCCATCGCTCTTAGATTGAACAGTGGCTGTTAATCTATCTGTGACCTCTTCCTCATTTTGCCGCTCCTCTTTCGTGTTTAAAGTTGACAGATTAAGTCTCAGCTCTCCGAAAAGGTCACTCTCTGCAGATACATAGCGCAGGACTGATACATTCAGATCTACAACAGAAAAGAAATGATTTGTGAACATTGCAAACAAAACCATCTGCACATAAATAAAAATAATTCCGTTTCTGAAATGACCAAAACAGACCGTACTGCATTTCAATATCACAACCGTTTGGAGAATCCACTCTACAATTTATTATGTAACCACAATGAAGCCACAAATTACAACTATCTTCGTAAACAAAATCCATCTATATAAAACGTAATTGACATTATTTTAAGGTTATGTAATGACATTCTGTATTTAAAAACAACTATGTTAAGTAAAAGCCTGTACACACTCCAGATAGCCAGAAATGTCTTTTATAACGAGATAAATTCAATAAACACATACTTGGCTGAAGCACAATTGTGTGCGCGGGCACAGCAAAAATCCAAAACAGCAGCATGTGGGCCTTCATTTTTGGCTAAAAAGAGGAGAAAAGTATTTTAATTAGGATGTGAAAGCCGTATTGTTTTCATTTATTTGTCTGCTGTAAAAATTCATGGCGATCAACCAAGCTCTCAGAGAGATTTTCATGATGGCTGACAACCATTTTAAACGTGCCAGGAAGAGTCTGAATGGTTTCTATTTACAAGCTGATCATGCGAGTAATAAATCCCAAAAGGCGCATTTCATTCTTTCTTTAATGAGATAGACCTGCCAGGCAGAGCTTACCTGGATTGTTTTCAAGGTGAGTATGTGGCGTCCTTCAAATGTATAAGTCCTTCTCTGGAGACATCCTGGTTTCTTGTGTTGTACTGACGGACTGGTCAGCAGTGTTAGGAGTATACACACACACACACACACACACACACAAACAAATAGATGCACGTACGCACTAATGGACCCATTTAAAGACTCTCCTCCAGCATCATGGGAATTCCACACGCAGACACTCAGGAAGATGTAATGGCTCTTCAAAGACATTTAGCATTACGGGAATTTTCTCACTCACACATTAGTTTCAGAAGAATCTAACAGATCAATTCAGGGCAAAGGGGACACACATAGTGGTCACAGGGGTCAAAGGTCAGGTTTCACTTTAGGATTGACACTATTCGCCCTGCCTTCACAGACACTGGTGCCTACCCACTGTCGCCACAATGGTAAGTGTTTCCTTAAACGGTCTGGGGACCCTTGAGGGACCTTTGACCTTACAGTATATTTGGATTTAGATACATGGAATTGTCTCCAAAGTAAGCCAAAATCTTTGCACAAAGACGTGTTTTTAATGCTTAATAAAAGCATGCTGTAACAGTAAGATTATGTTGTAATAAAAAACAGATACGGTCAGGATATACAGTCTATAGGATACTGGGCACCAAAGCATTATTTCAAGCATTTTAATCAGACACCCATTTGAATACGCTTATGAATTAAAATATCTATAAATGACAGTAATTAAACTAGTCTTTTCTTGTTACTGGTTTCAGTCAACAGTCATTTTGTTCCAGTGAATCTTTATTAGATGAAGCTTTTTTCAGAGTGTGAGAAAATAAAAAGATAATTGAAATTAGATGTTTGCTTATGCCTCCAAGCAGCAGGGGAGGATTCCAAGCTGACAGGGCCATGCAAGAGTCAGCAGCATTTCTGTACAGACTAAAAAACACCTACTGTAGTGTAAAAAGAGCAGAAATGTACACAGACTAAACAATACTTATTGTAAATAGAGTAAAAGTGTAACAACAAATAACAATTAAATAAAAAATAAAAAGTAGTGGCAATACGCAACATATTAGCTAATAGAATAACATCATTATTGATGTGATATAACATCAATAATTTCAGTTCATCACAATCTAATGGCCCCACAATTACTTGCATGATCATCTTCTCTAAAGTAAAGGACAGAAAAAAGTATTTTGAAGGAGGCTATTTTCCATTTAAAAAAATGTTATTGTTAAAATAGTCTTCACCTCTGATCTGGCTCATTATCACATCTGTAACACTCTTATTAAAAGAATAAAGAACATATTTTTTTATTTACACTATAGCGGATGTATGGAACAGCGGGATAGGAAGAGCTGTAGGAAATTCTGTCATCACTTACTGACCCTAATGTCATTTCAAACAAATATGACTACTTTCTTTTGTAGAACACAAAAGAAGCTATTTTTGAGAATGGTGGTAACCAAACCACATTGGCTCCCATTGACTTCCATTACAAGAAACAAAACCACGAAGACATTCTTTAAAACATATGTCACACATGTTGTCTACGAAATTAGGGTAATAATAAATGATAACAGAATTGTTATTTTTGGGTGAACTTTAATCTAAGTAATGACAGTTAAAACAAAATGCATTCTCAAAATCAACCAGCAGAGGGAATTACAGGACAGTTTATATTTCCAAAGGTTCACCCTATCCGCTGCGTTACATAACAAATCCATGTTAGGTGAAATGGGAAAGGGGAGTGTTTTTCCAACATACTTTCCAATCCACCTGTTCATATTCCACTGCTCACATCAACACAGATAGAAAAAGCAACAAGGCCATGAGAAAAATCATTCTCTTTATCAGATGTTTTCCACTTTAAGTGTTAATTCTGTAGCATGGGGGACAGGGGCTCTAAGTTCTAGTAGGAGAAAATGAAGTAATGGCACAAACTTGTGTCACTGCTGTGATGAGGGGGGAAACTGGGGCACCGTGTTCCTGACAGACCACCTGTTTTATAACTGACAATCAAGTGTATGGAAAATGAAAGCAGTGTCCAGTCGTCAACTCTCTTGAACTCGGGAGAGGAGCTTAAATTTCCCATAGGAAAACGGTGAGGTTTTATTATAGTAAAAGTGTAGCAACCATGTTCTGGCCTGTGTTTGGTAGATACTGTAGATTACTACTGTTTTTACCGTAGTTGTACTCTAATTAGCATGGTTAAACTATGGTTATTGTACTGGGACCATGGTAAATTTGTGGTCTTTCCCCAAAAATCCAAACTCAAAATAAATAAAATTACATCAAGAATCAAAGTCCAATACAATAATGACATTTGTATGTATACTACTGTACTGTATATTTATACAAACAAACCGATATCGATACAATATCATATCAGGCCTCATTTCGGGGGCCTGTTCTTCTATTGCTCTATTCGTCTTTGCTTTGTCTCATTTAGCACTGTGTTATTTGTAAACAGTTCAGGCTTTACTGGCATTGACACGTTTGTTGAAAGACACCAACAACAGACTCCAGCGACACACCTAGAATCAACACTAGACCTTTTGTTCACGCTCTTTTGTGGATGTACTAATGTTACACTGATGACGCACACCTGGTCAGGAGACAGAGCAAACAGCTGTTCAATTACGTTCGCTTAAAAGGCCTCAGTTTCAACGTTTGTTGTTTGTGAATTCAAGTAACTTAAGATTAAAGCAGACCTTCTGGACTGTAACTTCAAGATCACGAGAAGAGCTAATGAAAAACCTTTCTCTTTCACCACTTCAGAATCAAAACAAATCTGATTCTCATGAGGACGCGAATTACATTTGCCTCCAAATGTTAATTAATTCACACGGCTCGGAAACCAAAGACCTAAAATGTAGCTATAAACTGTAATCATCTGGATTCAGTCAGATTTATTCAATTGAAAGTTTGTGTGCCTGTCACTGCGGGAAGAACAAGCCCGTATTTATTCAAACAAGGGGTGAATAGTTCACTCGATTGTGTCATTTTGCTTCATAAAGGCCTACACTGCAAAATATTGTGTTTCTACTTAGTTGCTTAATAAATTAAGGCTTAGTTGGAAAACTCCAAAACAACCTCACAGCTATTCATAACTATTTTACATAGCAAATCGTTTTGATAAAGTTTGCTTTCGCCCCAGTGACGGGTGTGTTTAGGGGTTTTGTTAAAGGGTCGAAACTTCATGCTTGCTTTTACATTTGACAATTTCATACAACACCTCATAGGCTTGTTTTTAAAGTGATAAATGAGTTAGGTTTGAGGTTGGAAAGCCCATGAAGACATACATTTCGTTCTAGATCCTGTCCGCCCTTTTGGGTGTATCAAAGCAGAGTGGTGGAGACCAAATGCTGAGAAACACCTGGGTCTCCCATGCAATAATGTAACCGCCAAGGACATGCTCGGTGGTTTCACGCACAGCCCGACTGAAAAGGGGTGAGGTGTTATTTTCAATAGGAAGAAGTCAATTTCACATTGGTTTCTGCAGAAACTAGTGGCGTTTCTATTGCTGCAAACACAATGGAAAAGTGCAAGAACGAGAGAGGAAGGAGAGAGAGAGAGAGAGAGAGAGAGAGAGAGAGAGAGAGAGAGAGAGGGAAAGAGAGCACAATGGCATTGAATGAGAATGGGATATCCCCTCCTCTCGACCACAGACCCATCTGCCCTTCTCTGTCTGTTGGGAGTCAGGGGTTTTATAGGTCATAGGTCGCAGACAGTGATCAATTTGTTGTGATCTGCGAAGGGTTCGCTTTATGTATGTCACACACATACAGTGCGGAGTGTATGAACTCCACACTTCGCTATCTTTACACACGTATAAAAGCGTATCAAATTCTCTGTTACTGTGATGTCATGATGCCACCGACTAAGAGACAATCTGTCCACTGTCCACGTCTGTGACGGTAAAGCCTGAGTAAATGTTTAGTAACAGCTCACGGCTGATTTAGAAATCCTCTTCTGACGTCTCCATATTGCATCGTTTTTTGTTAAAGTTTTAGTTCTGGAGCAAGTTCAATATTACACCAGCTCTCCACATTCCAAAAGCACTTGGTGTGTTATTAAAAGAGAAGAAAACTTGAATGTTTCTCTATTCCTGGATGTCCAGAAACTGACTTTAGACGCTGCCGATCACACATACATAAACAGACTTTCGGGCACTCACGTGCCTAGAACATCCAAATATTTTCACGGATCTGTCGCTCTTTCATGAGATATATGAGGATTGAAGCCAGGCCCCTGACAGGTCTCTGCTCTGTTGTCTTAACCCTGCTTGTGATATTACAGCGCATCACTGCCCTTTTATGTTTTTATTGGACATGTAGTACCAGAGAGGAGCTGAAACTCTTCGGAAAGTGTTGAAAGGAAAATTTAGATACTTGCATCATGTTGTTGATATAAAGGAAATTTATAGCTCAACCTCTTGTAATATTTATTTAATTCTATCCCTCTGCGGGGATTATTCTAGTTATAGGTTACAAAAGAAAAACATTTTCTTAGTATTTTTGTCTTGTCTTACAGTGAAAACCATAAATTTTAAAACTTAGAATTTTTTTAAAGGACATTTCAAAGGTCTTGTTTTTTTAAACTGCACTGGCAAAAAGTTTTTCTCGTTTTGAAATATGAATCTAAACAAATTTTTGCGATATTTACGCTAACTAGAATAAAATAAACAAATGTAAAAAAAAGCTTGTTGTCAAACACAGTTTTGCTTCTCAAATTCAAATTCATGTTGGTTTTACAAACGTTTATTAAGAATATTTTTGCTTGACAAAGCGCTAAAAACATTGATTAAAAATGTTATTCTTGCAATATAAATTTCCTTCAGCCTCCTGAGCACAAAAACCCCAATTAGTTGGGTTTATGACCTAAAAGGCCTTAAATCAAATCATATTCATTAAGATCAAAGTCAAGAAAGTGTATGTCAGTGAAGAGAAGTTTCTCCAGGAAGCGCAAACAACTCCACACTTCCAACCAACAATGAGTCTGACGCAAAAGACAGTTCAATCAATATAATGGAGCTCTTCTATCTCCGAGGATTATTAAAAGCACACGCACGGACAGACACACATAGGCATCGTATTGATTTACGCACATGTGCAGGACGCTACAGATAAAGACAGCTGGTATTTTTACTATAAATGGAAAAGAAACGGAGAGTTGAAAAGCCGGTCAAGTTACACTGAGATTTTAACACTGGGAACACAGGATAAACATTCAAATGGACATCTGTAGCAGAGTGTGCGCTGGTGTGTGTGTGCGTGTGTGTGTGCGTGTGTGTGTGTGTGTGTGTGTGTGTGTGTGTGTGTGTGTGTCTTGTTTGGATTCATTCAGTTGACAGTAGCACACCATATGCTTCATGACGCCTGTATCAGTACAACGCTTCCCAATCAATCACATTGATACGAACCAAAGGTCCAGTTTAAAGGGATAGTTCGCTCCAAAATAAACTTGCATTCATATTATTGTAAGCCTTAAGTTTCTTGTAAGATGTGTAAAAATAGCGTATTTGATTGAAGATACAGCATAAAGGAAGACTGTCAGACTTTTTAACACATTTTGTCACACGTGAACCACTTTATTGAATCTTTTAGGGTGGCTTTTTGTCACCTTGGTGTCTGACAGCACCAGTCCCTATTGACTTCTATTATACAGTACGGAAATGAAAAGACATATTCTTCAAATACTCTACAAAGGCAAGAAACAAGCAGTCCTATGTTTGGAATGACATGAAGGTGAGTGAATATCATTTTCATTTTTAGATAAAGTCAAAAGTAAAAAATTGTTCAGGAAAAATAAACAAACTAAGTACATATTAAAAAGAAAAAAAAGAAAAAAGTAATTCGTAAAAAACATGTTAACTAAAAAGGAACACTTTAAAGGTATCCGTTAAAACGAAACAACATACTGAAGTGCAACTTTGCAGAACTTTTACACAATCAATACTTTTTTAAAACCCTAACAGCTGAACTCTGCCTTTTCATTGAACTCTTGTATGTGGCCACCCAGCTGACTTGGAGCGCATTAGAGATCAGACATGTGGCAGGTTTCTAGAGGCACTGCCGATCTGTCTCGTGGCGAGATCTAGACTTAAACGTGTGTGCGTCTGCAGGGGGGTCAGGTTGGCGAGACGTGCTATTATGTCCTGACAGCTCCCATCAGCACGGTTGTGTTTGTCTCCGTGTGCGTTTAGGGGAAAGAGGGGCAGGAGGTTGGCTGGGGGGCGGTAGGTGACGGCAAGACTGCATGACAACAGATCTCTCATTGGCTGCATAGTGGCTCTTTTAACCAATCATGCCAGTCCCTCGAGTTGGGGAAAAAAACAGATGCTTACCATTGTGTGAAAGTGCACTTTCTCAAAGTAAATAGAGAGAGAGAGGTTTCGAGTTTTCCAAAAGACTATTAATCCATCTCAATGTGCTGTGATGTATTCTGGAGCATGTCAACGAAACAAATGCCTATGAAAAGTTCAGAGATCATATTTGCACTTTAACAGGCCTTTACATTCTCCTTTTTACCCACCTCCAGACTTCCAGCCCTGAAATATCTTCTACTGAGGGCTTGTTTTAAAGCGGTAAATGTTGAAAACAACAGCCCCGGCTCGGCTTAGACGAACATGTCTGCGATTTTACAAAGCTGCCCTGTTTCCACTCGCATTGATGATAAATCTGTTTTCGGGTCACGCTGAACAGCAGATAAAAGAGCTGAAACTTGTTTCAGAGGGTCGGGAAAGATCAACGTTAACCCTTTCAGTTTCCATGAAACTTTATGGCTTGTGTGGACTAGATACCGTAACCTGTTGTTAAGAAAAGCTACTGAACAGAACTCTATCAGGGTGGGATGGTATTAGCGCCTCTTGCCAAGGCAAGAATCACTATTATTATAGCTAATACGTCAAGTTAGGGATTTTGCAATTTCCAACTGCCGGAGGATAAAAGGGGGGAAATTCCCAAAGACTTGCATTAAAGGAGGCAACTGAGCCATATTTAGAGACCAAACATCTTGAGGGTGGGCCCTTTCGACTTGGGCCAGTAAGCGACCACCCAGAAAAATCTAGTAACCATTTTTAATGCTACAGAAACCAACTTTCTGGCAATATAATGGAAACATAAGTAAACATCTTTTTTAATGAATAAACTGCTGAATAAACACATTTATGCTGCACATAAAGCAGGCTATATAAAAAGCATTTACATATCTTCACATTGACGGTCCACAGATTCAGATCCAGAACAAATGTTTTACTTTTATAAAATTCACACGCATGAAACTACACACATGCACACACACATTCTCTTAACAGCCTTCTAACAAAGGGTATATTCACACACACAGATAGTTGGCAATTTGCACATTAAAACCTGACCGGTCCCTATCTGACCCATCTCACTCGCACAAACCCAACAACCGTCGTTCACACTCCGATACAAACTTTTACAAATTCAATCCGTAGAGAAAATTTCAACAGCATTGCCAAATTAGTTTTCAGTTTTTTCCCGGTCCGGAAAGGTGTTTAAATCAGACAGGTGTCTCAATGTGTGTCTGTGTGAATAAGTGACTACGTTTCCATGTCAACCTCTCAGCTAAACGTGCAGTTTGACATGTTGATGATTAATGTTCTGGAGCCATGGCTTGTTTGCTTGCGCTAATGGAAAATGTGCCAATTTTACTTCCCAAAAATAGATATGCCTAGATTATGATGTTAAGTGACGGTCCGTGGCTGTTTGCTTTCTGGTTTAACCGCTGCTGCCAAGAGCAAAATCTGTCAACGGGGTCAAGATTTGGAACGGGTGGCTCCTGATAGCGATTTGATCCTGACACCTTCGGAAATAATAACAGACGTCTTAATCAGTTATTTGGGGCTATTTGTCTGTATGGTTGTTTTTTTTACACACCTTGACAGAAATAAGAGGCAAGTCCGATTTGCTACGGAAAACCCCAGACAATCTACATAAAACCCATTTTCATCACAATATGGACCCTCAGTTTCCCCCCTAATGCATGTCAGCTTGGGGGGTACAAAACTCTATAATTTTATAATGCCCGGTGTGTGCGTGTGTGTGTGTGTGTGTGTGCTTACAGTAGTCGACACAATAGTAAGTAGTCTTTTGAGTGGATTAAATTGTCTGGGAACCTTCTTCCCTATGCTAGACACACACAGTCTTCTGCAGCTGCATCAACATGTTTTTAGCGTGCAGGTGTTCTTTAATAAGCAATTCAATGAGAGAAACAAATGTAATTTACCATATTCTATAGTAAATGTTTGTTTCTTGTGCATCTGTTTGAAATATTCAGCTTCCTTTATGTGGCTTACTCGCTCTCGCTCATACGTTTATAATTTTCAGTCTATCTCTCACACACACGCAAACACATGTTTAGTTCAATGAGCAATGTCTGCCACAGAAATCTGCTGCTAAACACATCTAAAATAATATAGGACTGTTTAACTTCAGAAATGTGTCACTTTGGTCGACGAAACAGCAATCTTCTTTAGCGTGTAAAATGGTTTTAGCGACCACTGTCAATTACAGTAATCTGCTACCATACTGTACAGCAGGGGTCCCCAAAGTAGGGGTCTGGACCCCCCGGGGAGGTCGCAAGGCCGCGATCGCAAGATGATTTCCAGAAATCATGTTTTATTATTAGGAATAGTGTATTTAATAAATAAGTATAACAAAACAAAAATATTATTTAAGTCAAAAATAAAGCCATGCAAATAAAAAGCCATCAGCCTTTGGAATGTCCCCCATCTCGATCGTGACCGCTGAGGTGATTACGTCACATTAGCAACCGCATTAGTTTAGTGCAGCAAGTCAATTTACAGCACCACGTTAAACATTCCCATATGTGCACGCAGATTATTTTTCAGGCTTTAAGTTTAGGATATTTTTATTTGTTGAAATGAAACGTTGGTTAATATCGACCAAAAACAACACAGGGAGGCCAGGGGAGGAGCACGGAGAAGCGCCGCAGACAGAAAGGCCATCGTCCTCAGGTACGAAAAGAGGCACATCTAGCGCATGTGCACAGTTGCTCGCAATGTTTGTATACTTTAGCCACCTCCGAAGATAGTAGGGGTCTCGAGTCCCTGGCACTGTTATTTTGGGGGTCGCGGGCTGAAAAGTTTGGGAACCCCTGCTGTATGTGTCAGACGATGTGTTTTAAAGGGATTTGGGAAAGGGGGGGGGGGTTGAGGCTCGGCAGCCGTGATTTATGTCACTAAGTGTACTGTGTCTGTGTTTTGGTGGAAGAAAGATAAAACACACAGTTAAACAGCTCTCACAAACCAACCTGTCAACACCAGCTGGACGGAGCATTACCAACTGACCTTAATACTCATCACATACACTTGGCAGAAGGATTAACATGTTATGAAAATTGCATTGCCTTGATCATTGCAAGTACATCAAAAAATATTTACACTGCTACCACTGACTAACCAACCTTTACATCGTCTTTGACAGCTGAAAAGTATTATAAGTCAAAAAGCATTACTTCTGGGTATATGCCTCTTCTTTCAGTGGAAAAAGATGAAGGATGTTTCTCCAAAGTACATGTGTTACCTGTCTCTCTCTACATGTGCGAAACTCGGGTACAAAGATCCACGCCTAATTTTCAACATGTCAAACACTCCCTGGATGCTACAGTGTACATGAAAGAGCAGGTGTAACCACACACACACCCAAACGCAAAAAGCAGTCACCTGTAATTGGAAGAAAAATTGTGATCTCTTCTGGCTTTATTTTTCATAACCCTGGGAAAACTCCATGCTTATGATATCCTTAAAGGCACAGTTCACTCAAAAATGAAAACAATCCTTTACTCACCCTCATGACGTTTCAATACAACTTTCCTGTGTTAAACACAACAACAAAATGTTATAGAATTACATACAATAAAAGTGCACGGTGACTTTCAATCTGTCTTTCACTAATATTTACCCAAACTTCTTTTTTATTGTGAAGAAAGTCAGCTTTGGAAAAACATACTGTAAGTGTGAGTAAATGTCAACAAGCTTTTTAAGTTTTGGGTGAACTGTTTTTAGGTACATTTTAGATGGTGAGAGTAAAAGTGTGTGTGTTTGCGCGCCCTTGTGTCCTTGTATGTGTTTGGCCCCTCTAGCCCTTCATTAATGCAGAAATAACATGGACATGTTCAGAACATCCCATCCCTGACAGCAGCGAGGTCACTGTGTTTGTCTAAATGATTCAGTTCAAGAGAAAAACACGGACAGATTACTGTGTGCTGAATACATTACAAATAAGGGGAATGGGGTAATGCTTTGAGTCCATGCAATAAAGGCGTATAAAAAATGTACAAAATGTATTTAAAAAGACTTTTAAAAGAATATCTACATGTATTAAGGTATTAAACCCCCTATAAACTTCAATGGCCTAAACATAAACAATATAATATAATATAATTTATACATAATATATATTTTGAATTATATGGCGCTATATAAAAATGGTAATTTCCAATTGCTAGCAGTTTTCCTTTATTCTCTCTCTGTTTTTTTAAAAGTTGTCATAATTATGTCCCTATGTCACGCACCAGTTACCATCATATTTTAAATGATCCCATAAATGAAATCAAATTTGTCATAATGAGATCACCGCTGATTCATTGTCCCTGGAGTGCATTATGGGAATAAAACGAGCGGTTCCTTGTAGTATAATTATGAATAGTGAAAATGGAGAACACGTAAGAAACAGACCAGCACAAACATCATAATCTGCTTTCTTGTAATCCATCGGGATAACTTCTTGCGTGAGTTTAGACCTCCTGCAAAGTATTTAATAAACACATTCGGCCCGGCTGCTGGTATACCCAGATGCCAGCGTGTCCTCTATCTGCCCCCCTCTCACTTACTATAATATTGATGCGCTTCTGCCTTAGCTGCATTTGTGCTGCTGTTACATCATGAGAACACTGTAGTCACTTCTGGCCTCATATTGCAAAAAACAGCAAATGAATCTATGGAAAAATCTAAAGAAATAGCTTTTTTGTAAATATTTTGCAAGATGTGCCAAGACGGTAAATATATAATTGGTTTAATTATGTATAAAAAGATTTCTGTATTGTAAACTCAGTGCTTTTTAAACATGCATAAACAGCAGTCATGCATAAACAAGCAGTCCCACCCCCTCGTCCACCCACACAAGCACATAAATTTTCCCTTCCTGTCGAGTGTAACCTGTGCCAAAATTGTTACACAACTCACCCTAAGGACGTGTGTGGTGCGAGGGACTCACATCCACGCACTTTGACCAACTCCAAATTAGGTCAGCAAGATCTACACAGAGTGCATGCTACCAGCCTGTGTAGACAAATATATTTTGACCTTTGACATGTTACGGCTGCGCAGAACACATAAATAACTCTCCTGCATCTCCGATTGCCTGGCTGGCTTAAATGGGTCGAGCTGTCAGTTTGAGCAGGTGATTCTGTAGAATAGATCTCACTAACCCAACCTCTTTCACACAAGAAAACCACAGAGTAAACATCTGTGCACACAGGCAAACACACTCAAAAACACTCAGAAGTTGATCCAAACCTATAAAAAATCTCTGAACACAAAAAAAGATAGTTGGAAGAATGTTTGTAACCAAACAGTTCTGGGGCACTATTGACCATCATAGTAAGAAGAAAACTGATTGGTTTCCCACATTCTTTAAAATATATTATTTTGTGTTCAACATAATTTCTGCAGCTTTGGAACAACTTTAAGGTGAGTAAATGACGACAGAATGTTTATCTTTGGGTGAACTATACCTTTAATTTCATATGGTTCATCTGTGATTCTCAAATGGCCTTGCTTGCGGACCCAGATTTTACATTGGACGCATGTGGCAACTTAACACAGTAACTTGTTTATCATATAGAAGTAAATAAAAATGTTTTTAAAACCAAACAATGAAAATGACTTATTATTATAATATGATTATTATTACCTCCATATGTCCAAATTTGGGAAACATTATGGAGAATTTGCTTTGTACATGGTTTCATGAAAATTGTACGGTTTCGGGTGTTCTGGACAGGAAAAATTCAACGTAGTCAACTATAGTCTGAACAAACAGTGTTTGTCCTTGTTGTAGAGCCTGTTTTCAATATGGTAATATGTTATTTTACATCAAGTTGTTTTGTTCGTGGTTTTCAAGGATGGGGTCACGTCACATAAACTAAGCTTGTTGGTATCGTCCAAATTTGAATAGTTTCTACCAAGTATCGTATGATTTTACTGCACAAAAACACTGTTTATTTAAGCTTGTTTATTTTGTTATTACCACAGCACCATTATATGATTAGATTTATTATAGTATTTGTATTTAGTATGTATAACCTCTTGTGCCCGTGACTGTTATCCAAAACACACCCCATTTTTCACACCATCTAAAAATCACTGTATGTTATTATGCAATGCAGTGTTCAAAAAATAGTAGACCACCACAATTTTGTCATGACTTTTGTCAAGAAAACTGTGACTGTATAAATGAAAGTTTCTAGTAAAGTTCCCAAACGATGAGGTAACTCACAGAACAAGAGCATAAAAGGCTTTTGATTTCTCTGAAAACCTCTAAACAGCACGAAACTCATAACACAATCTCTGCCATCCTACATCCAATCTCTTGCATAACCGCATTGAACCCGTTGCCACAGCAGCCAGGCTGCCATCCACGTTTAACGCATCAATGCGTCACCGCAGGCCATATTCTTTTACAATCGCACAATTACACAATGTTCTTGTGGGTTTTAAACTGGAATAGGCATTATTGTCATTATTTGTCTTGAATACATAGTTTAAGCTGTCAGAAATTCTGAATTATACCTGAGGTTCAAATTTGTATTCAACAACCCAACGAGTCAGTATATAACTTTCTTTTGACCCCTACTGAGTTTTTCTGGGTATGTTTTTGATGATGTATGTGTCATTGTTTTTCTTTGTAATATTTTAAAACAGTTTTACCATAACAGCTAAATTCCGCCTTCAACCTCAGCATTCACCTTTTAACTTTGTGTTACATTAGAAAACGTAGTTCCAAATTCATTAATTCACATTCAAGGCTATGTTAAAACAGAGCTAAATGCCCCCTAAAGGGAATGTGCTGGTCCCAAATTGCATTACGATTGCAAAACAATCTTTTTAATGTTGATTAAGAAACTCGAATTTTCCTAAAAAGAAATGTCAAAACACAGCTCTAGGGAAATAATATGGGTCCCACAGCCAGTTGATGTTGAGTGCGGATGGAGCCCATAACTCAGACACTTTTCCAATTGCGTCTGAAATAAAGTTTTGACCTTGATACAGGTGTTCCTGTTAATCAACAGCTGCGGATGTCCCGGCCATGACTAATCCTGTAATACATGCCAAAGCTAATACTGCTAGACTCACACAGGAGGTTTTTCATTCATATGCACCAAGCCCCACTATTTTAACCCATAATTAGTAAAAAGGTCCAGAATCAAAACCAGAAATAGACTACACACCAATCCTACATAACAATCCTTAATGTGTTGTTTTTTTTATAGATCTGGAAAATATAATCCATTTAATTCTTAGACAGTCCTCTTTAATAGGAGAACAAATAAAGACAAAAAAAACTTAAAGAAACCTTTAAAGTAGGGCTGTCAAACAATTAATTGAATCCATTATTTACATAATATATGTCTGTTTACTATGCATATTCATTTTGTATATTTATAAACACAAAAAACATACACATACATGTGTATATATATATATATATAGGATATATTTAGATATTTAGATTTATTTAGATTTACAAATAATTAAAATTATATAAAAAAACGTTTATTAATGTTTATATTTTACTTAAATATATGCATTATGTGTTTATAAAACATTAATATGCACAGTACACAGACATATATTATGTAAACACAAACTTTTACTCTGGATGCGATTAATCGTGGTTAATTGACAGCCCTACTTTAAAGCAATGGATAGTAGAAATTAAGACTGAGATTACTCTAGAGGCGACACATGTATGATAATTCAGCGTTTATTAGCAGAAACATTTGAGAAGCAAAAGTCTCAATTTCTTTCCTGGGGGATTATCCTCCTAAAACCTCTTTACCATGTAACCCTATACTACGATCTTAAATCTAAACTCAAACATCACTCTTAAAAGCTTAGTCCAGGCCAATGCATTTGTGTGAGGGACCACAGCATGTGACTTATTGTTTTGAACAAACTCAGGGCAGAACGATGCAAATAGTAAGAGGGAACAGATAAGTCACTTTACGTCAAGTCAGACCTGTTTGTGACAATGATGTGCCTCCATGTTTGGAAGCAGCTACTCTGCACCAGATAAGATACTTTGCTCTTAGGGCATGTTTGCCTTGTAAATCACCTTTGTGTGTGTGTGTTGCAAAAGAAGGTGGGGTGGTGTGAATTGATAACAGATTAATAATGGTTGACAGAGAAGTTCATCTAATCTATGGAGACTCATTCTTCTGCTAAAAAACTGCATGCTTAAGATAGTAAACAAAGATTTTATCTTTAATACAAGCACCTCCCCCCCCCACCTCTCTCTCTCTCTCTCTCTCTCTCTCTCTCTCTCTCTCTCTCTCTCTCTCTAAAGAAATCAACAAAACATGTATTGCTCAACAGCCTTGCACTCAAATTACACCAGTTCTCCTTGGGCTCTTTGTGACCTCAGAAAACTGCTCCACCTTAGCATGTTTTGTGAAAAAAAACAGGCACAGGATAGACTGACTGCTGCCAGACAACAGTGGAGAAAACATGACAGACAAACATGCTATGCTATATAGGGGGTAACAAGCTATTTGTCATACGGAGAAGTCACATTTTCAGACTTTAAAGGAGTAGTTCACTTTAAAATAGGCCCCTATTGACTTTACATAGTAATTTTTATTCCTACTGTGGAAAGTCAACGGGGGCTTATTTTAAAGTGAACTACTCTACTAAGTCCAAAAAATAGTCTGTCCTCCTAAATTCTATCCTTTATTCTTTATTTAATACTTGTTTAATAAATACAAACTGGTATTTATTAGAGCAACGGTCAGTTATAATAACTATGTTAACTGAAAGGTGAAACTCTGTTCTCAGATAAAGGTATTTTTCATTAAAAACAATATTTATTAATAACAATCTGTTGTCCAAATCAGCTGATTGATATTTTTGCTATTGCTTTTCAATAATATTTTGTTTCGCATTAGTTTACCTTTTACATTTCGCTGAAAGGCCTCTAATTCACAGTTTACTACACAGTGTGACAACATGCCCCAAAGGATCAGCATTTCTTCTTAGGAGTTTTTTGTACTCAAGATTTTTTAAGTATGTTCCTATTGAGGAACAATGCAATACATGAAAACAGATTCCCTAAAGAAATAAGTAAAAAACGTTCTTTGAATTGTGATCTGCGCTCTAGGAATAATCACTGTACAGTTTCTTCTACTTTCATCTAATCCTCATTACCCACATTCTTGCCGTACTAACTAGCCGTACACTGAACGCGAAACAAGCGAGCCAGCCGTGCAATGCGATCTTTCCATTTGAAAAAGAACAGGGTGTGTTTCTGACATGCGTATGCTTATTATTTGGATTGACTGTCTTCAACCTGACAGCTGCGTTCATTAAAATTTACATATCAAGTAACGCCAAAGACATTCCTTAAATCATTATATTTAATTTAAGGGACAAATTTCTTCCAATTGTTAACACACGGTAAATGAATGTGGATAACAGCTCAGATATATTTGAGTGAGGAAACTAGAAGACACACATCATCTCAGAAGAGAAACATTTGAGAAGCAAGGGTCACCATTTGACCTCATTCCCATCTAGGAGAAACAACAGAGATAATCAAAAGATCTCATTTTATTCATTCTCACTCACCCATTCTAGCATTACGCTTCAACTCTTTAACCTACTAAAATGGAATTGCCTCTAAATAAATCTAAGGGTTTACCTCAATAACTATTTCAGGAACTCTCTGCAGACACCCAAGATAAAGATGAGGGCTTTCCTATTAAAAGCTTATCCATTGGAGTGAGAACAATTGTTTTTTTTTAATTATTAACACACACTTGAAAACATGCTTATGTGTATAAATATATGGTTATATATAAATATAGGCTAAACGACACAAAAATATACACACACAGACAAAGCAAGCACAGTATGTACCCAACTAATCCACCAGCATATAGGCTTCACACAAACATTGTTATTTTTGAAACCGTTTCCACTGATCACCAAGACTCTTCCATGCACATACCAATCATCTCCTCAACCCCAGAGGTGTTATAAACACACCCACGTATACAAAGAACACAATGTGTATGAGATTAAATGTAAAATGAGAAGGTTGTGTTTTTACTAGATAAGATGATTTGGATGTTTGCGAATGTGGAAAAACTGCGGGTCTGCATATCTGCACGCTGCTCATGTGTGTGATAATTCTGTGGAACAAAGGAGAGGTTGTTCAAATACTACGATAACTATACAGAATTCTCACATTTACACAAACTACAAAAGGATTTGGCGTATCTCTGTCAAGTCGTTATTGTGTGGCGGGGCATAAACAGGACGCTAAGGAGCTTTCTGACCCCGTTCATCATGCACAAATTTATGTCCATTTGCACATGCTCTCATATAGACACACAAACACGGTGACGGGCTGATAGTAACCTCAACCTTCCCCCAATGGACAGACGCAGTAGAGGGTGTCTGACAAACAGAAGAGTCTCTGTAAACGGTGACCTAGTTTTTGTGATTTAGTAGATTATTGCACATTCAGTATCTTATAAACAACAACAACAACAAAATAATATTATTAATATTAATAATGATAATAATAATACTGATAATGACAATGATAATTCTAATAATAATAGCAATTAATCAAGAAATTATGACGATGCTGATAATAATAATGTAAAAGTTAAAAGATAAAAAATAAAAAACTAATATATACTGTAAATATAGATAAATTATTATTATTATTATTATTTCTTGGTTAATTATTATTATTCATTCATTTATTTCAAAAACAAAGCAAAGCAGATATATTTCCTTATTTGCAGTGGTTTATAAATCTTTTTTATGAAAAAATTATAGATTATATTCAAGAAGACAAAAGAAGCGTATGAAAAATTATTTGATTTAGATTTCCATGCAGTTGTCAAAGGCATAAAAGTAAAAAAGTACAAAATATTTTGATTGTGGGTTCAATTTACTTTTTAAAGAGCATGTTTGTATGACCAACTGTAGGAGAAGTGATGGGATTTTTTTTGTCATCAATTCAAATTTTGATGGCGCTAATGGCACAGAAAGTAAACCTTTGAACACACCACAGCAAAAAGACAATAGACGTTTATAATTGGGTGAATTCATATCTACCAAAATTGGATAACTTAAAAATACTGACATGAGATGAATGCAGTCAAAAATCTTCTCACATCTCCTCTTGACCTTTCTTGTGTTTTTAATTGGAAATCCGTCCTCAAATGGGACAGACTTTAAAAACATCTTAAAAAAACAAGTTAAAGAACATCAAACGCTGCAGCACAAAAAGATCACAAACATAAACAGGAATATTCCCATTCTGCTTTTCAGTCTGCAGTTTAAAGACACAATTTACATTTGTTTAATTAAGTACCATAATCCAAGGACAAGAGTCTTCAGGGGTGAAATAAACCAGACTTAAAATGGTTTAGCGAATCAGATTTATTGTTATCTTAATGAGGGTGTGTTTCAAGACTGACACGTATTGGTTCGGATACTGTCTGACTATACTCGAGGGCTCTCTCTTTCATATGTGAAATCTTCACTTAGAGTAAAGGCAGATCAACTATTTGGTCTTTGTTAGCACAAAACAAACTTATGCTAATCTAAACCCACACACACAGGGTAGTTTCACAATTTTTGTGTTAGCCGCTTTTAATTGACATATCTCCATCAGCCACCATGAATTTGGTGTGCTGTGTGTATGTGTGTGCGTTGTTGAGTGGGTGAGCGTATCAGACTGAGTTTTGGGTGATGTTCAGTCTATGTCCAGTACAGGCTGGTCGGCTTCTGTTCAGCCTTCTGGGACAATGTGCGGACAAGCGTGCTGAATCCATCTGTACATGCTCATGTTTGAGGTTTGTCCATCTTCCTCTTCCAGTATATAAAAGTATGTATTATGTTTGTTAAAGCTATTGACTCCTATAATGTATTGTTACCTGTTTCCATCAAAATCTCGCACAAAAAGTGAAACAGAATAATTTTAAAAACACATTATGAATACGACCTCAACGAGTGACATCTACCTAATTTATTGGAATGAATACATTCCATTTACACACATCTGGTGTTTCCGATTCTGACAGATTTTTTGCACCAGTCCCATTGCCTCAATGGACAGCAAAGTGTCCATCAGACCAAAAAAAATGCTGTGTGATTTTCAACCCACGGCTGGGTCAAAAAGCGACAAACCCAACCGTTGCCCAATCAACCCAATTTAATCCCACATTTTTCTTTATTTATGACCTAAACCATGATTCTGGGCTAAAACAACCCAACATAGGTTAATAAGACGGTTGGGATTGTCCCAATTTGACCCAACTGTGAGTTGAAAATAACCCAGCATTTTTAGAGTATAGTATAAAAGCATGCATACTGGAATTTAGGGATATTATTTTCTTAATAACCTTTCTTGTATACTGCTTATATTTCTAAGCAAAGCAGATCAATCCTGCATTCTATGCATACAGAACAAGTACATACTGTGCACAGTATGCATACTACATTTACATTTAGTCATTTAGCAGACGCTTTTATCCAAAGTGACTTACAGATGAGGGAAACAATGGAAGCAATTGGAACAACATAAGGACAATAAAAAGGCATAAGTGCAATAAAAGAAAACTGTTCTCATATAGTCTACCACAGTATACAGAGCTAAGTTTTTTGTTGTTGTTGAAAGAGTAGAAAAGAGATAGAAGTCAGAACTGATCAGTCAGGTCTTGACGGAAGAGATGTGTTTACAGACAATTCGTAAAGATGGCTACAGAATCTGCTGATCTTGTAGCAGCAGGCAGATCATTCCATAAACGTGGAACCGATCCCGAGAAGGTACGTGAGAGAGATTTTTTTTAACTTTTTGGGATGGCACCATAAGACGTCGTTTGTTTGCAGAGCGTAGGGATCTGGCGGGTATATAAGTCTGCATTAGCGAGTGAAGATAAGGGGGTGCCAAATCAGTGGTGGTCTTGTAGGCCAGGAGCAGAGTCTTGAATTTGATTCAAGCGACTACAGGGAGCCAATGTAACTTAATGAAGAGAGGAGTGACGTGCACTCTCTTCGGTTCATTGAAGACCACTCTTGCCGCTGCATTCTGGATCATCTGTAGAGGTTTGGTTGTGCAAGCTGGAAGTCCAGCCAGTAGCGCATTGCAGAAGTCCAGTCTGGACAGGACAAAAGCCTGGACTAGGACTTGCGTAGCATGCTCGGATAGGAAAGGTCTAATTTTCCTAATATTGTAGAGGATGAATCTAAGGACTGGGTGGTGCTGGCAACCTGATCAGTGAAGTTAAGCTTAAGTTATCGTCGATTACCACTCCCAGGTTTCTGGCCGATCTGGAAGATGTGATGGTTGATTAGCCCAGTTGAATGGAGAAGTTGTGATGAATCTTTGTGTCGGCCGGGATTACAAGCAGTTCTGTTTTAGCAAGGTTCAGCTGCAGGTAATGATCGTTCATCCAGAGCGAAATGTCGGCTAGGCATGCTGAAATGCATGCAGAAACAGTCGGATTGTCAGGCTGAAATGACAGGGGGAGTTGTGTATCATCCGCATAGCAGTGATAGGAAAAGCCATGTTTCCGAATGACAGAGCCTAGGGATGTCATGTATATAGAAAATAGCAACGGACCAAGCACTGAGCCCTGAGGCACCCCTGTGTCGAGATGTTGGGACTCTCCAGGATACTCTAAATGACCTACCTGTGAGACCTGAACCATTGTAGCACCACTCCAGAGACACCCATAGCCTTGAGGGTCGACAGGAGTATGTGGTGGTTAACGGTGTCAAAGGCAGCAGATAGATCCAGTAGGATAAGTACAGATGAGTTAGAGGCAGCTCTTGCCAGTCTCAGGGCTTCAATGACAGAGAGCAGCGCAGTCTCAGTGGAATGACCGCTCTTGAAACCAGACTGGTTGCTGTCCAGGAGGTTGTTCTGGGTGAGAAAGGATGAGAGCTGGTTACATACCACACGTTCAAGAGTTTTAACAATGAAGGGGAAGAGTGATACCGGTCTGTAGTTCTCTAACAGTGCAGGATTAAGAGTGGGTTTCTTCAGTAGCGGGGTAATACGGGCCTCTTTGAAGACGTTGAGATGTTGTCACATGAGGGTGCCAGCTGTTTGAATTTCCAGTCGTTGGGGATAAGTAGACCGGTTCCTCCACCCCTCCCTGATATGTGTGGGCTGTGGGAGAAAGTGTAGTTATTTGAGAGAGCAGACGGCGTGGCAGTGTCCTCTGGCTAGATCCAGGTTTCAGTGAGTGCTAAATGAGAAAGATTAGAATGTTTAGCAATAGCTGTCATGAAATCTGCTTTTGTTTACAGCAGATTGGCAGTTCCACAAACCAATGGGAAATGTAATTGAGGTAGTTGTGGATGCTGAAAGAGTGCGCAGATTATTAGCATTAGCATTGCGTGGCCTTCTACGTGATACCAGTGATTTACGAGTTGTAGTGACAGTAACAGGGGAATAAGGGAAAAAAAATAACAAGAAGAGAATAAATAGAAGTGCAAAAAGTTAATACTGAAGTGCAATACTCAAGTGCCTAGTCGGTGTCCTTGCTCGGTGGAGTCGCGCAGGTAGAGTCGATGGTCTTTACACTCTTCGGTCTTCACGCGATGAGGGCTGCACGCATGAAGACCGACATAGTATTCATACTACATAGTATGAGTAGCTAGCATGCCATTCCAAACACATCTCTGTCGTTCTGTCTATTTCTGTAGGTGGTCTGAACCCCTGATGTTGCAGTGGGCACATTCGTCGCCACCTTTGGTGGAAGAGCCAGCGGCGACCTTCAGACGCCCTCGCGGTTGCCATGGCAGCAGGCGTTTAGAGCACTCGCTGCGTACATTAGCATTCACTAATGCTCAGCCTCTCATCAAAACTCATTGATTTTGCGCTCTGGATTAATGCAAAGCACGCAGAGCCCTCTGCCCCAACAAACAGCCTTTGAAATATATAGGCCTACTGCACATAAGGTGAGAAGAATAGATGAAGATACAGTACAGAAACAGACTGCACGCATCTGTTTAACAGGATACAGTGGTTACAGAAGGGCCTAGATTTTAAAAACGGACAATTCTATGGACACAAGGACAACTTAAGCCCTGCTGTGATTACTAGCATGGAAAAATACAATTTAGTGTGTGGTTGCTGAATGCCACAGTGTGTCGGTTGAGAATACCGTACTGATACTTTGTACTGATGAGAGATTAGATGTGCGGGGAGTCTAGGCTGAGACTGCTGATAGGAACTAGCAATCAGATACCATCATCACTCAGGATTACACACACACACTTCCTCAAGTACAAATAACCTTGTTATTACGCACAAATATAATCACACACAAAGACTTGTGCACACAGTGACAACAAATCAAACTGCTGCTTTATAAATGTGTACTGTAAGTGCATTTATGGGAAAGTCAAACAAAGAACGCACATTAATAAAATAGGCACAAATCACAGACAGCTATTTCAGCTTCACTCCCAAGTTTTGCAGGCTGCCAAGCATGTGCTGATGGAATGGAAGAGATCTGCTTGTTTTGAATAATGCACTCATCGTCCACTGTGTCTTAAAGGAACAGCTCATCTAAAAAATGAAAATTCTGTCATCATTTACTCGCACACTTGTCATTTCAAACTTGTATAGCTTTCTAACAGAAAAGAAGATATTTTGAAGAATGTTGGTAACCAAACAACGGCTCTATTGACTTCTGTTGTATGGACACTAAACCAATGCAAGTGAATGGGTACTGCCATTCTAGGGTTACCAACATTCTTCAAAATATCTTCTTTTGTGTTCATACAGGTTTGAAATGACACGAGTGTGAGTGAATGATGAATTTTTATTTTTTATTTTTTATTAACTTTCAGGTTTAAGAAACGGAACTCTCTGAGCTTTCTGATTTACTCTCTCTTAAGCATGTTTTTTGTGGAACTTTTTGTGTACTTTTACACAGGAAAAACACTTTTTTTTACACAATATGTATTCCAAGCCTAAAATGTAATTTCATCATCCACTGAAAATTTTCCTTTCTATCGGGTTGTTGCAACCAGATCAACGAGTCAGAACTGGAGAATGAACTGTTTTCAATGAACCGCTCATTTGGATTCATAAAATGAAATTAATTATTAGTTTACATATCAGACTCATCCAGTCCAAACAGTTTTTGAGTTCACAGCTCACCGGAGGGGAAGATTAACATTGAATAACAACATTAATTTAATAAATTGTATGACTTCAGACTTGGATTATAGCATGCAAGTCACAAGGATTCTTTTATGTTTTATCCTATACTTACTATGAACTAAATTCAGGCCTGAAAAGCTACAATAACAGCATATGGGTCTGGATCGACATGGGTTAGTAAATAAAAATGACGTTACGAACTGTTTCTTTAAGGCCGTGTGTGAATGGAATGGCAGAAGGCGAGTAAGACCAAACGGTCGGTCTTCCTTCATGGCACTGCAACTGCTTTTGAGCACGCGCCCATGTGTGGCTCAGATAAAAGGCGTCCTCCACACAAAGACAGAGATCAAGCTATTACACAAGAGGAGTGTTTCAAAAGTGCATCAGAGGGTAGGAGCAGAAAGGAGATGAGCAGAGACTGGACCTGACGTCAAACATCAGTATGTGTGTGCAAAGGTGGAAGTGGTCTATTTGTTTCCATCATTCAGGAATCATTCAGGCAGGAAACAGTACAGACCAATCAACAATTACATGAAACACAGCAAAACGAACAAATACCTACTTTACACTCATGCTGTATTACTGTTGTATAGACAGACAGTTTTTATACGAAGATAATGACACTTACTGTACCTTACCCCTAAATCTCACACAAACCTGTTGACTGTTTACAGGAAAATTTTATTGATCGATCAACAGACAGACAGATAGATGGTGAGAATATTGTGCAATGTTTTGCTCTCCAATAGGTCTAAAAATCATTTGGCATGTGTCAATCAAAGCCACAGGTTGATGGTACGCTTGGTGTGATGCAACATACAAAATGCTTCATGTACTAACTTTGGCCTCTGTCTGGGAGGCATTGCACAGAGGTTGCATCTGATGCTCTTTTTAGGAACCAACGATGGGTGAACGTTTGGGCAGATCAACAAGGAATCTGATGCAATGATAGGTAAGTCCTTATCCAGTGTGTGCGTGTGTGAATATTCCTCATTACAAACTGAGACCCAGGTGTCATTGTTGTTTTGGGTCTAATCATGCTTTAATCATCGTTTCAATTACTGTCTGTTACACATGCATGCACGCATGAACACACGCACACACACATTCAAAAGGATGAAATAGGTTTCCAAAATGGCTGTCAATGGCTGTCCCAAGCTTAAAACCCTAAAATGCTGTAAAACAAAAGAAAGTACATAAACTTTGTTTTTATATATTTATAAAACGAAGTATGCATATACAGAGTTCCTTTGCAAAGACAGATAAAAATCATGTTTTTATAATTGTGCATTCCAATTAATATCAATCAAACTGCAGTTGGGTTGTTTTGTTATAATCACTCGAAAATACAGCTGACTAACACAACAAAACACAGTAAAAACATGATAACATAATAACAAACTTTGTTGTATACAAATAAACATGTTTTTGCAAATAAACTCTTCATATATCATCTATTTAATATGTGCTTCATGCACCTGAAAAAAGATGATAAATTGTGGTCTGATTCTCTATTATTCTCTTCATATATCGCTGCTGCCCTTCTGAAACCTTGTATCTCCATTTTTCGTGACTTTTATTATCATTATCATTAGTCACCCTTTACGTTTGTCATTGGGTTTTGCGTATATCTAAGCAATAAAAAAGTATTAAAAAGTGCTTGCCCACTTTGACATCACAGTATATAATCATTATAAAGTAGTGATTTTTCCATTTCCTGAAAAACAGCAAATTTGGACATCCAAGTGTTTTGGAAGGACGGCGGTGATATGTAATGTAATGTACATTCTCCTCATGGCAGCACAGCTCTGAAAACCTAATGTTCTCGCCTTAATTGTAAAGGAATATTTCACTTAAAAACGTAAAATTTGATATTTTCACTTTTAGGCAAACTGTTCCTTTAAGAAAGATAATACAAAAATGTAAAAAGATGTTTGTAATTATTTTATTAATGTTTTTCTCTAATGATGTTAATAACTGTAATGAATGCGGTTCTACTTTAGATATGAAAAATCAATTAAAAGACGCTGGAAAAACAACTCACCAAGTTATGCATCGAGCAGATCAGTTTTACCCATCGGGTACAAAGTAATTACTAAACACACCCACGTATCAATCAAACACGCACACGCGGCACAAGTCACATGGGGAAACATGCACGCTAGAACACGGAGTCATCCATCAGCCTTTCATATAAATGCATATTATTCAATCAATTAAGTTTTTCATAAATCAAGTCTCTCTCTTTTCCATACACACATACCAGTAGTAATGGGTAAGATGGGACAGCGCATTGACCTTGACTTCTATATGTTGGTTAACCTTAATGTATATGCAGAACTGCACCACATTGCACCACAATGAAAAACTGAACTCCATTATTCATTCAATTCAATGTACAATCGTCTTCGGACATCCATGAATTATTATCTACCTTATTTACAATAGACATATAGGCACTATATGATATTACTATGTATATTGGTTGTATGCTGTTTATGCATCCCTGTATGTGATTTGCACATATGTGAGTGGTAAGGGCAGGTGAAGGAGAGAGAAAAGCATGAGTGCACGAGTGAGATGAAGCACATAGGCCAATATGTTGAACAGCGTAACCTCCAATGGTGTGTGACTTTTGACGGTCACCTGCTGTGTGGCTGTGCCCACCTGTGAGAGGTGTGATGTGATTATTGCTTCTCATAACCTTCTGCTCTAGCTTGTTTGGGCAGAAGCATCTACCCCAATAAAATCCTAAATACTCACACACACACCCTGCCAACATCTTGATTAATAGGTTGTGAAATATGTGTATACAAACACGTATACACCCAAACACACTTATGTACCATTTTAATACTTTATTAACAGGGTTCTCACTGAATAGTATTAGCGAAAAGCAATAGCTCACCTATTAACTGAAGTAGGTTAATACTGCCAGTGCCAGGTATGATAAATATATGACAATTATTTTAGACTTTAATTGATGATATTTAACTGAACCGAACCACATGTCATTATTAAACACACACCCTGAACATGCAAGGTGTGAACAGTGAGGCCTTTCTATTGACTTCACACACACACACAAATAAATGCTGAGATAAATTGTGGCCATTACATTGAAGGTCTTTACACACATATACACCTTCATTCCATTTGCACTTAAACATTCAAACATGCTTTTCGATTTATGTTTGTGACACACTTTCACACAGTTGAAAAACAGGCCGTTTGTTCTTTGTGGTTTACTTCATGAGTCAAAAATTTATCTGCAAAAAAATAGCTGACTATCTAGATGGGGATGTTTTATAGAGTTTTATTGTTTTTATATAAAGGTAATAACGGCTGTCACGATATCAGATTTTCACTACACGGTTAATCATGGCCAAATTAATTCACGGTAATGATAGTATCACAGTATCTTTTGAAATGTTTTCTTAAAAAAGAATAAATAAGTTGAATTCACCTTCAAATTTTGTAAATATTGTGTGTTTTGGCCAATGAACAACGACTCACTCAAAATATGAGTGTTGGGTGGATGCGAGAGAGTTTATAACCATTGTCGCTCTTAAAGAAAAAACTTTCAACAGACACGGAATCATTTACAATGTACGACTTATTCTGAATTAAAACAACATTGATAATAATGGTTTTTCTATTGTGGTTATTAGGGATGCACCGATACCAGTATCGGTATCGGGCCCATAAGCTCATGTACTCGTAAAAATGGACGATACCAAAAGACCGATACCTCATGTAACTGATAGAACTGACAGAAATTTGTTGTGAAATTTGCCTTGAAAGTTTGTGTAAACCACATAAAATTGTTTATTTTTTCATAATGTGTTTAAGGTGGAGTACCATTATCGGTGCATCCCTAGTGGTTATTTGCAATACAGGTGTCTACTGTGACACCCCCTAAAAGGAAATTATAAAAAATGATTACAAAATATTTTCTTTGTATTTTGTTTGAAAGAAAAAAACAAGACACATTTCCTATCATTGTCTTTTGAATCAATTACAAATCTAAATTCTCCAAATAGGAGCACATTTAGTTCATGTTTGGATACAATTTGGCCTCCAAACAAACCACTTCGGATGACATAAACAACGTTTCAACTTTGGTCCAGAAAAACTTCCTGTTTCAGTTCTTTAATACCATTTAAAAGATAAATTATAACAAATAAAACCGAAAACGGAAGTGCTTCTGGAACAGAGTTCTTGAGAAGTAATCTATACAACAAATTAATAGACATAAATTTATAACAGCCATTTAAATGTGCGTGTTTGTACAAAGTTTGGGGTGTCCCGTTTCCATAGAAGTGCATTGAGATCAGTCAGAACAAAAGATAAAAGACAGGTAAGTACACAATAGCTGACAAACATTCACACATAAATACACCCAAACGCACATTCGATCGTATACACAACCAGTGGAGCGGACCTCTAGCAAACACCCCTGTCAGGCATGATTCCAGCTGCCCTGAGGTCCTGCACACAGACACATACCCTGGAAACAAGAGCCGTCTACACATAGAAACACAGAGAGTGAGCGTCTGGTATAAAGACAAGCCTGCCCACACAAAAGCTCTTTGGAGGGCTGGAGGGGGAGGCGGTGGACAGCCTGCGCTTTGTTGCTGTCTGGCTGGGCAGAAAAGAGATGAGATTAATGCCAGAATTTGCCCGTGTGGGCAACGCTTCGGTCGTCACAGCAACAGGGCAAAGGGACTCTTTTGTCTTCAGGAGATTGTTGTTGTTTGCTGTTTGCCTGCTTATTCCACAGGGTAGAGAAAATTTTCCATTAGCTCAGCATTGACATATGTTAGCCTTTCTCTTCTTCTGGTCCTCGTACACTTCGGCTCTCTGTCTATCGGCAGTGAGGTGTGAAGCATATTGGTGATGGACCCATCTGAATTGTTTCCACAAATCAGTTCTTTACAACGATTCATTTTGATGAACCGGAATCACATATTTATATCAGAGTGCAGTTTGCGATCAGACACAAATCAACAGTGTCAGATCTCAGTTTTACAGTTTAAAGATCTAACTTGCCAATGACAACAACTGAAAGCTATAAGGCATTGTTTCCTGCATTTTATTATGATATAATTAACTCTGCATGTACTCTGACCTTAGTGTGGCCATTTTGCACTTGGTTGCAAATGCACCCTTAAAGGTGCCATGAATTAAAACCACAAATTTAACCCGAGCTTTTATATATAAGAGGGAATCGTAATCACGCGAACATCATGTAAGTGTCAGAACTGAAAACGCCCTTGTTACTGAGATTACAACTGTGATTGACACCAGGCCCAGCGAACGCCAGCTTCTGGAATGCACCTATCTATGACGACATTGATAGATTGAACACTGCCTCCACAGAAAGAATATCAACGACTACTTCTCTAGCCCCGCCCACTGGTTCGCGCATGACAATTCTGAAGTATCACAACTAAGCAAGCAATAAACAAACATGCCGTTAAAGATAGCTAAATATTGTGCCATTCCTGGTTGTGGGAGAATACAGTCGCTGCATAACCTTCCTTCGGATTCCGATATTAGGAATGCGTGGTTAAAGTTTATTTTTAAAGACGTTCCAGCTCATGTGGGAAAAACATGGAGCGTTTGTTCGTTTCATTTCTCCGAGGATTCCTTTGTAAACAAGGCACAGGTCGACGCTGGATTTGTGGAGAGACTAAAATTAAAAAGCAGTGCTGTGCCGTCAATATTGGATCGGATAGGAATGGCGCAGAAATCTTATGTTCTTCGTGGACGTTGCTCGGTGGCTTTGGTCGGGGTCACTGAGTGCAGCTATGACACGTCAGAGGAGATCTGGCCCTCCCGGCTGAGCCTGGTTTCTCCCGAGGTTTTTTTTTCTCCATTATTCAGCATTGGAGTTTGGGTTCCTCGCCACAGCAGAGCAGTGCAGTGTTGGCTTGCTCACCGGGAGACTGCATTTATTTATTTATTTATTCATTTATTTATTAGATATTATTTATTATAATGATCTTGCTTGGTCTATAAACACCATGCACTGTGCTGTGTTTTACCTTTCTGTGTTTTTCATATTTGCTCCTGTAAAGCTGCTTTGGAACAATGCACATTGTGAAAAGCGCTATATAAATAAAATTGAATTGAATTGAATTATGTGGGTAAAACATTTTTGTACTATGCGTCACTATTGCTTTGTTAGAGATCACTTGATATGCCCTGAGCACTATTCGCACGAGATTAGTATTACCTGGGGACCTCTAGTCATTAGTATTAATTGCAGAAGTTGTCTGTGATCTTAAGCCCGTGCGAATCGGCATCTCTGTGTGATTTGGCGGGCTCATATATCCTTTATCAAGGTTTAATAATGGAGTATAATGGAGGCTGTTTTGAAGTGTTTTGGTATTATTTCGGGTGCAGTGTCATATCCATAAGTTACCGGGAGTCTCCCGTTTGTTTATTTATCATGGAAACTCTCGTAACATTTGAGATCCGCGATCGCAGTGATCTTTTGTCCGGGTCTCAAATGCTGACAGGTACGGTCATATATCATTAAACGCAAAACAACTATAGGCTATACAAACTATACGCAAAGCCTTGCCATCACATCTGGGAAATAAGTCAGTAAATTTGAGAAAAATCATCCCGTGCGAATGCGTCACATGAAATACTGATATGGGGAGGTAATTTATAAATCACACGAGGTCGCCAGATAATGCTAATCTCGTGCAAATGGTGCTAATGTGTAACCTAACGTTACGTCTAACCAAATTCACAGAAGGCTCCATCTAAGTTTACTACGCAAACTGCTATCCAATCAAAGCAGTGGGCGTTTACTTCCAAGTCTTCAATGCGGCACGCCCATTAAAACAGAGCGTTTGTAGAGCTGGCCTCAAAACCCGGGTAGAAAATAGCCTATTACTTATTGATTTCGATGTTTTTGAATGTAAAAACCACGCGAACGTCATACGTAGACCTCATACAACAGTATAAAACAATAAACAAGCCCAGTTCATAAGACCTTTAAAAAAAACTTTAAACACTAAAACCAACAAAACACATCAGACAGGAGTTACAGAGCAGACTAATTTCCCTAAGACTCATTTGAAGAGCGAGTCACGTAGTAATGTGTGACCAAAGCTGGTTTCTCTCCTGCGGCACAGTATGTCATCAGATACTGGCGTGTGTGGGTACGTCATGAGTCAGGCTGTTCTGAACAAGGTCCTGTAGGTGAGGAATCCAGGGACGTTTTGCTGGTAAACAGTGCGAGACGATGGGCCAATAAGAAACCTGGGAGGACTGAAAAATCCCCGTGGTTTACAAGTCCATCAAAGTGAAAGTAAATAAAAGTGACTGGCAGTCATTCTGGAGGGGATGTTTGAGTAGATGAAAGCGAAAGGAAAGTGTTGGAAATGTTATGCAGTAAGAGAATTTGCCGTTTCATCCAGTTAAACAATGTCACCGCAAGTTTGTATGTAAAATCCCAAATTCTAAGTAAAACAGTGCCTAAAACGGCATCAGAATGGGAAGGGAGATGGTAGATGTTTTCTGTGAAAAAAAATTACACTGTGATTTTTAAAGTTCTGCTGTTTTACTGAATGGACCCTATCATTATAAAAAAGAAACAGCGAACCACACATCAACATATTCAGAGAGACAAAGTTTCCAGAGCCTTGAGATCCAGACACAGTTCTTAAATCCACACACACATAGACTTTTACACAGCTATGTTAGTGATGACCTGAGATAAATTTCATACTAGGATAATAATATTGACTATATTCTACCTCCACCACAAATCTAATCCTCAACCAAACCTGCTGACAAGAGGCGGATTTACAGAAAAACATCATTTTGACAAATCAAATGTCTGTTCAAGTCATTTCAATGTATTTGTGAAGACATCTTCAAACATTTAAACCTTATAGGTAAAGCCAAATGTACAAACATGACTTTCCTTAACCCTTTTAAATGCTACACCAGAAATCTTTCCACCAGGTCAGACTCATCATACATTGCATATTGACGGCTGACCAGTGTACTAGATGCTGTGCAAATGATGTGTGCAGGAAATGGAAATATTGAGGGGGAATACACATTACAGGAAAACAGAGAGAGAGAGAGATGTTTAAAAGGAGAACAGTACAGCGAGTAAAGACATGCATAAATTGGGATTATTTGTTTACACGTTGCATCATCAAAAGCAAAGTCATTATATAAGACACACACACACACACTTAGAAGAGTGGTCTCACACATACAAAATTGTTCTGTCAGGACATAGCCTCATACCCACATTTGCTCTGAGACATAGCATACAGACTTCTTTAAAAACACACCTATATGCCTCACACACCCACAGCACCTGTTTATTTTGTATATCATAGTGGGGAACTTCCATTGGATGTTTTGTTCATACTGAGCTAATGGTATGTTCTGAAGACAATCTTCACTGTGACCTGCATTAAAAGGACAGTTCACCCAAAAATAACAATTCTGTCATCATTTACTCACCCTCGAGTTGTATACATTGTGTTCATCAGAACAAAGAAGAGAAAGATATTTGGAATATGCTTGTAACCAAACAGTTCTTGGCCACCATTGACTACCATGGGAAAAATGACAATGGTAGTCAAAACTGCCCCAGAACGGATTGCTTTCCTACATTCTTCAAAATATGATCTTTTGTGTTTAACAGAACAAAGACATTTTTCCTACTATGGTAGTCAATGGTGGCCAAGAACTGTTTGGTTACAAGCATTCTTCCAAATATCTTGTATACAGATTTGGAACAATTCGAGGGTGAGTAAATGATGACAGAATTTGTATTTTTGGGTGAACCATTCATTTTATTTTAGGTTAATTTAAAACATTTTTTTTTTTATGTTGGGGATATGGGAGATCTAAAGGCAACAAGCGTCAGATGTTGTCTTCTGTTCTCTTCTGTTCTCTCTCATAAAAAGTATGTTACCTTGTAAACTGACCGGAAATATCAGTAAGCGCTATGGCAACCACAACATGTGACACATATCATGGGGAACATTCTCATTGCACCTGAGAAATGATTATCAGATTATCACACACATATGCGAGGCTTTGGCCTGTTGCTATGGTAACGGTGCTAAAACGGCATCAGTATCCAAGCATTTCTTGGCTAATTCCCTGCGCTCGCTCTCTCAGTTATATCAGCGACTGTTTACGATATCTCATTCTTGGTGGCTTGGCTTAATATTTTCTTGCAAAGCCTGTTAAATAACACTTAATACCAGTTCAGCTGTTGCACGATTTACTGGGCTTTGTTGTGCTTTTCAGTGAATGTCTGAATTGCATCCAAGCTCCCGCATATTTGGAAAAAAGTTGGATCTGGATTCCAGTAATAACAAAAGTCAAGGTGGTACTAAAAACAAAAATATCATATAGACAATCAAATGTTTTATTTTATTCCTAGAAGAGCTTTAGCTACTACACTACTAACCCCTTTCAGTCTACACATAACAGTATACTAACAATAATAAAAATGTTGAGTCATCTAGGCTTTCTCCATTTGACTAGTATATAGTGGTCTGTCAAGCAAAAGGTCTATAGATCAGTACTATTGACTGCCTCTCTCTGATCCGTATTTTTCCCACTATAAGCAACCATACAGACCACTTCTATTTAAGGACCCAGGGGGAGGGTGGGGGAGGAGGATGTGTCAGAAGCTCAACAAAGCTTTGAACTGATGAGAGACTCAATCGGTTGGTTGTCTATCAATGATGAGTCTGAAAAACAGTTGAAAGGACAGGTCTGAAGATAGACCGAAAGAAGCTTTATTGATTGAATGTTATATCGAATGCTATCCTAAGCTCCAATGTTCTCTGCCTTCCTTTCTTTGTCCTATTTCTAAGGACGAGGTCACACAATTTATGCACCATCTGGCTTTTTCATGTATCATCTGTAAGAAATCTCATTCATTCAAAGCAATCCTCTCTTTCTTTCTGGAAAGCTACCAAAGTATCTCTTCAAAACAAACCCTTAACACACACATTTACACATACCATTTCACATGTCATAATATACTGCAACACACACTTCCTGAAGATCTCACGCTTGCATACTGAAATAACAAACACCCCAAAAGCAAAATCATGCAAACTAATAATTCTCCACCCATCCACTGTGGTCTATAAACGTGACCAGACAATAGCTTTTCAAAACAGCAATAACAGAACACATCCTTTATTTCCTCATAACACTGAAGGGAAATTTACAACTCATCTGAAGGACTTGCGCAAGGAATTTTAACCTGAGTTTATGGTAACGACACAATTCAACTTAATTTCCTAATTTGTGACTCATTAGAAGTTCTCGCAGCCGTGGCAACACCATGGCAACAGTAGCCCCCAATCGTGACTCACGCTGGGATTGTTGGACCGAATGTCACAATGGCTTTTGCGCAACCTCAAAGGCCGAAAGAGCACGTTCCTCCTTTCTGCATGAAAAACAGGACGAGGGTGAGAGCGACACGTACACACGTGTGCACAATGGCTCGGGGACAAACTTTCTGTTGCTGTAGCTGCACCACAGCACGTTTAACCCGAAATAAACCCCCTTCAATTGTCTTTCTAGCTCTCTCTTTGTGTTTTTAGCAGTGTTGGGTAAGTTACTCTCAAAAAGTAATTAATTACTAGTTACTAATTACATATTCAATAGTGTAATTAGATTACTGTACAAATTACTCTCTCCAAAAAGTATTTAGTTACTTATTACTAATTACTTTCTATATCCTATATCAACCTTGATTAGTTAAGTGATTCAAGGATAGACATGAAAGGGCTCTTTTAATTCATTCAAATAAATAATATAAAACTACATAAAGTAGTATTATTAACTGACCAAAGTATTACAAATGTGAGAATTATACATGAAAGCACAGATTTTAAAGTTAGACTTTGAATTTCGAAGTCAATTCCACTATTGCACACTATAGTGGATAGGTACACTATAGGTATACAGATGCTGTAATAAATATTACACAAAGTATTTAGTTTAATTACATCAAAAGTAACTAATTAAATTACAGAAAAAATAAGAGTAATCCCTTACTTTACTTTTTCAAGGGAAAAGTAATTAAATTACAGTAACTAATTACTTAGTAACTAGTTACACCCAACACTGGTTTTTAGGAATTGATGCTGATGTTGCAGCTTTGCTATTGAATAATGTACCGATAATAAATATGAGTGTGAATAAAATGAGCATCGAGAGATACAATGAAATATCATCACGTTTGTTTTATCACTTTTTTATAAAGGGAGTAAAATTTCAACATTTAACTTGATCTAGTTCATCTCTTTTCATCAAATCTTTCAATGGTACTGCATGTTTTTCACACTAAAAGATGATTTTAGTAGACTTATTGCATCCTGCGAGACATAAACAAAAATGCTAAATTACAAATACAGCACATTTGCGTACGCATTTTGCAGCTTCAGGTCTAAGATTACTTTCTCACATAGAGGAATACTGTAACTAGGACATTCTCACGCAACCTATGAAGATCTGGCTTACGGTTAAGAGTCAGCCTTACGGGCAACTATTAAACGCTTTCACTCCGTCCTGACATGCAGATCAATACACGCACACCAAGCTGAGGTGCACAAAAGGTCTTCTCCAAATCCTGTATTGAAATTGTGTCAATACATAAGGGAGGACGCTGAATAAATGCATAAAAATAGCAGGTTGTGTGTTAGTGAAAAGAACAGAAATAAAACAGTTCTGTCATGGAGGAGTAGATATATTTTGGAGTGTGTGAGACAAAAGAGAGAGATTTACAGGGGTTCTGTCAGCAGCAGCAGGGATTTTATTCTGGTCTGGCAGGCAAAAGTAGGCCAGTGAGATCCAGACTGTACAAAGCACTGGGAGATGGATGGGTGTGTATGTATGTATATTTACATATGATTATAAAAAATGAAGCCTAACTGAAAGCAAACACATTCGGGGCATATCGCACACCAGTGTGAGTGAAGCACATCACCACTCGGATGCCAATATGCTGCCATGTGATCTCATGAGAATTTGTATGTATTTTGAGTAAAATTGGTTCTATAAAACTTACATTTATTTACGTTGGCACAAACCCTAAAACGCAAAATACTGATGTATTTACAGCACCTAAAACGTTAATTTACATATGAACAACTTCACAGACTTACAAATTAATATCGTTATCGCTGCATTAACATTTATTTTATTATATTGTATTTATTTGTCATATCAATGGCATTATGTTTTCAATTGCATTTATTAAAGTTTACTTGTTTACTTATTATGAAATGATTTCGGTTCTGTGTGATTTCTGATGCCAACTCGTTAAGAAATGAATGAATGAATAACATTTCTGCAATCGTTGAAACAATACTTATGTCATATTTGCTTTATTTGCCAAGGGACAAAGGCATTTTTTTCCAACATGCTGTGGAAAACCGAAAAAGGAAAATAATTACAGAAGGAATCAATTTTATTCGTCAGATGTAATCCATACCTTCAGAATCCATTCGACTGCGAGGAACAGAGCCAAATCCAAGCCTTTAATTGGCGATCTTCATCTCCATGAGCAGCCACCGTTATTAGCAACACCGGCATTGGCCCGCTCGTTACTAATTCAAAAGTTGCCGCCGGTGCCAAAGCTTTACGACGGGTTTTACGGCAGGAAATTTGAATGCTCATAGGCTCTCGCATGCTGTGTTTCTTGCGCGCTTTCACGGAGTGGATCACGATAATAGGCGACTGAAACGCATCTTCATTTGGACTTCTTTTGGTATTTTTGAAATAAATAAATTATTGTGATTGCACTTATCTGTATGTTGTGTTTTTTTATACTGTACACTACATATTTTTAAGAAATTTATGGTTAGGTTTAGAGGTAGAGGTAGAGGTAGGATTTGTGACTATAAAATATCTTTTTAATGCTATATTGTTACTAAAATAGTAATTTTCCTGCATATTTCGGTCTATTACATTTTATATATTTTTATATTCGCTTTAAAATGGGCAGGTTTAGGGTTTAGGTTTTGGGGTAGGTTAAAGTCCCCGGGAACCGGAAGTTGCGATCGTTTTTACTTCCGTATTCTGAGACATTTCTGAGTGAAAAGGAAATCCAAAGGAAAAAAATTAGAGGGCGTGGCTTGTGTTTTTCACTGCGAATTGATTAGATGTGTAAAAACAGTTGCATTTTTAAATGAACCTGGCAGCAGACTGACAGTTGAAGGGGAGGAGTTCATGTATGCTCCACCCAATCAGTCTAATTTACGTCATTAGAGATGGATTTAAGGGCAGAAGTGCATTTTCAGATTTTAGCTGAAGATTATGAGGGTATATGAATTTTAAATAGAAAATGACCCACATCGATAAGCTATTTACTTTAAATGCTGCAATATTTCAATGAAAAAATAAGAATTGTCATTTTTAATTTCACTGGGACTTTAAGCGGTCTAAAAAAATCGCTTATCAATACAATTGTTGAAACACACGGATACAAATATCTTAATGAGATACAAGCTTTGTAAATATTTTTTACGTTTTTTAGCTAAAAATACTGAGACTTCCTGGCCTGCTTTGTTCATACAAACGCAATACAACATTAAACTTCATTAATGTATTTTTACCATATTGACTCACTGGCGTCATTACTGTTCATTTTTGTCCACAGCAGGTTACACAACACCTAAATGTCCTATTTTTCCACGCACGTAATGCACTCTTCATCGTGGTAATCAATGTAACAGCTTCCATGACGACAAGGACTGATTGCTGTAAAGTGCGGTAACAGCTGCCCAGGTGTATACAGATGCTAGGATGTGTGGAGTCGCTAAGAAACGTGGTATATGCACATTTGCTACTGCACTCTTGCATATTCTGTCAAATAAAATGTATATAACGTCACAGACACAACAAGAAATCTGACATCTGAGATGCTGCTACAAGTAATGATAGCCGTCTTTATTGGCTCAAATTAGTTTGGCTTTTATTGTTCATTTAAAGCTGTGATCTTTTGTTACGGTGTACAACCGTTGTTTACAGAAGCTGCATTAAGCTTGCAGGGTGAATAAATTAAACCATCCGAGTTAATAAGTTACTAATCTGTCTCAGAGGCAATAAGAAAAAGGCCCGTGTTACTCGTCGATAACATGGAGAAGCGTTTCTGGGTCAAGACTGAGTTGCTCAGAGAACAAAACCACTCTGGATCTGAAAGTTGACATTTTGGGGAACCAAATGAAGTGAGAACTTGCACAACAGCACTGTTTTTGCTTGAGATATAAACCGCAAAGGAAGAGCGTTTCGCATTTTGTGATTAAAAAAACATTTCTGTCATACGAAAGAAAAAGGAGTTCTTGGGTTTCAATAACAAATGACTTTATTTCCTACTCAATAAACCAAGTATACATCACGGAAAAAATGTTGACGCAGATCTGTTGTGTTCTGCTACACCACGCATAGACGGTTTTACACAACGCTGCAGGGTTGCAGCACTAAACAAGTCTTGAATTGCGCTGATCACACCAGCACAACAATCTCTCCTTTGCTCTTCTTCTGCCTTTCTCGGTTGTGGCAGGTTTGTGGTGTTCGCTTCAACAGTAAACAGGAAACAGCTGAAGAGCGTTCGCCAAGTTCTCAGAAACGCCAACACGTGCAGTTGTTTTCGTGCACAACCCGAGGGCTTTAAATTTACCACGTGCTAAAAGCTCACATCATCTAATATATCATAACACTAATCAAACTTATAAAGTTTTCTGATATGGTTCCAGAGCATGAGAGAAGCCGCTTGAGGAATATGTTTGTGGTTCAAAAACATGCTTTGCTACTTAGCTCGAGCAATAAAGGGAGTTAACAAAGGGTTTGGCCTTCCAAAACTCTCTGTTCCATGCAAGGTCAAAGTACACCAAATCCCCATGCAAATTAATTTCAGAAATATTGTGCCTACTTGCTAGAGAGGAAATAAATTATATTTTGCTTAAAGAATAGTAATAATTACAAACAATAATAAAAAAATCCAAATTGTGGTGTAATTTAGTATTCTTTTCATGGTTCCCCCATATATGGGAAGTAAAAGCGTGTTTGTATGTCTTGTGTTGCTATGTTATTTAACAGCTGGTTATCTTTCACCCTTCCTAAGTCAGCAGTTAACCCGATATATCAGAGGTCAGTGACCTTCTGCCAGTGACAGAAACCGACAGAGAAAAAGAGAAAGAGAGGGAGAGAGACCTTGTAAAAAGTACCCAGCAATTCTTGCCATTTAAGCCATAGCTGGTTTCGTATTGGTTGCTTTAAACCCAAAAAGTTTATTCATCATAAATGCATACCTACAGTATGTGTATCCTCTCTAAAGAATTATTTCACATAAAAATATTGTAGGTTTACACACTCCCGTGTTGTTTCCAACTAATAACTTGCTTCTGTGGAACTCAAAAATAGCCAAAATTAGCCAGTTACCTTCCATTCTATATAATGAAAGTAAAAGGAGTTTTCGAGCTCCTACTAAACATCCATACAACCACCAGCTCAAGTCTTCTCAAGGAACGGACTGAAAATCACTCATAATCAAACTGGTAGTTTGATGCACTTTTAAGTCCCCTTCTGACTTTAAATATAACTAAGAGTCTCTTTGGGTGAGTTTCACCATCAGCTCCATGCTGGTCTTCAGCAAATAACTTCACCAACGCTAACTTCATCACTAATGATAAGCTCTGTGGAAAAACAACAGATAACAGCCATTTCCTGACCTCTGGTTCTGAACTATTGCACACACACATGCAGGCATATGTTAGAGATGTTCAGCAAAATTGTCAAAATACATTATATGTATTTTATATAAATATATCATTTATTTCCATGTAATGAATAAAAAACAGAGGGCAGGAGAGAGAGAGAGAGAGAGAGAGAGAGAGAGAGAGAGAGAGAGGGGCATTAGTTTCAACCAGGTGAAACTCTCCCACATTGAAACTAGTTTCCGTCCATGCTAATATTGTTATACACAACCCGTTTTAAGTCACAAGCTGCCAGGCACACCCATGGAATTTATGCCTTGCTTTTTCACAAGTATACAAGCATAAGTGTTTGGACAGGCTAACACAAATGCATAGCCATCCAGGTTGTTTCAGTTGTCCTTTTGTCATATTCTTCTCCAACCCCATCTCTCTTTCTATCGATGTCCAGTGAATAGAAATGCCTTCTAATTCAGAGAGCTTCTAAGCAACCTACAAAACAGAAGCACGAGGCCGTGCCAATTCAATCCACCCACTTCATTTTTTTTTACTAGTCAGCACTTTGCAGTGCTCTGTTCGTAAGATCCATTTCCCGTTACCCACAATGCCTTGTGTTCGACCTTGCCACTAGTAGTGTACTTTCGTAAAATACATTTATTCTATTCTTAATCAAAAGCGAAAGGGAATATTATTGACATGAACAGCTAGCTCAATTAAGATGGACTGAAAGTGTGCGCTTGAGCATTGTTTAAACTATAGAACTATTTTTTTGTTTTGTTAGGATTACTATCCATCTACGTGCACGTTGATCCCCACACAATGTAAAAAACGATTTGCATGTGTACTCAGTTCTGCATCCAGGCTTTTTATAACCAAGCACTGCACCGCAGCAGACATGTGACCAGACACTCTCAGGCCACAGGACATTATGTCACGAGAGTACTGGTTCACTGATGGCAACATATGAATAAGCTTAACCCCTAACCATTCTCAAATTCATTAAAAAAAATACTGAAATAAAAAAACGTATTTTGTTACAAGACAAATATGCTACTTATTGTTGCTCAATCTACTAACCGTGGCCAAATCATACAGATGAGTTCTTGAGCAAGGTTTACATGGTTTAATGCACACACTTACGATTTACAGATTAATAACTTTATGCATTTATAATTAACTTAAAGCAATTTAACATTAATAAAGTCAAGATGGCAGTTTGACCCACGCTTTCTTCTGAAATCCGTAGACTTCCTTTCTTTTAGGAAAACATCTAAATCCAGTCATGTTAAAGTTCCTTTCAGGGGTCTTGCTATGTATGAACAGTGTGTCTAACAGGCAAAACTCAATAACATAAGGCCAGTTCCTCACTAGAATGCTACTTTATGCGCTTCTTAGTATATCAAATATATTATGAACAGAAGGAATGCAAGTAATTGAATAAAGAATAAGACCAGGTCCACGGGGAAACATTGCCAAGATAGGAAATCTTTTATTACAGAGAAAAAAACTTTTCTTCCAAAATATAGAAATCTGTACAACTTCCGCACAATCAATTTACATGAACTGTACAAATTTACAGCAGTTCATCACAACATACCCAAGAAAGAGAAGACAGAACACAAGAGATGTACAGACAGGGGAAAAAAAATCACAAGATACAGGCGGCATTATCTTGGGTTGCTCAGATTTTCTTATTTCTTGTTTTAATTAAAAAAGAAAAGAAAACAAAAAACAAGGAAAGTCTATCAGTACAGAGCATGGAAACTGATATATATATACAGTATATATTTTACCAAACAACTTTGGTCCTCTCCAACACTCCTAACACGAATGGCTTCACTTATGAAAAGAGGAATTCATGATCAAATATGAAATACAAAAAGGAACACGTCTACACACAGCAAAATATCATATATTGGCACTTCCCATATGTATGGTCATGTACTTAGTCTACCATATGTCGTACAATAACGATACATTCTACAAATGTGGAACCACTTCCAATGCGAAAGTGGCGACAAGTCTAATAACTTCTGAAATGACCGACAAAGATCTGAACCCAATTTCAATTCCCTTCTATATTTCACATCTTATCCAGCACATCCATAATGGTCTAATAATGAATGTCTGTGGCCTGAGCTTGGCAATACATTCCAATAGAGACTCAAAAGTCACATAACTTCAATGATAACCTATTAGTGCATTTCGTGTGCTCTTGCCTCCAAGTACATTTTAATTTAAACTTGACGATACTAAAACGTGTGTGCAAAGGCTTACTGAACAAACACGAGGAGTGAGCGAAATCTGTCATTTCGGTGGAGGTGGTGTCGAGGGTCAAGTCGATTCTTAAAAATTGTAGATCTAAAAGCACTCAAATTGTCTGTTCGAATTTGGTTAAGATCACCAGATCGTAGTTAACAAGCTTTAATGTTAAATAATAGAAAGCGGGGATACCTGTCAGGGATAAAGAAAGCATTCAGAGGAGTTGGACATCCGGGTTTTATCAAACATCGACCCATGTTTAAAACGTGAATTTGGATTTAGGAAGTGTGTGCGCTGTGGTTTCAGTTTGTTAGATGGGCTCTCCTGTCTCAAATAGCTTATGGGAAAAACAAGGAACGGCAGTGCATCGTCAACCTGGCTATGTTACCCATGATCCTCTGAGGTCAAATGTATTAGCACACATACAGGACTAATCATCAGCACCCTATCTTGGCATCCCAAGGGGTAAGGCAAGACGGTCCCTTACACATACAAAGCCTTTACACCCGCCCACTCACGCCAACGCTCATTTCAGCGAATGTAAACAGATTCAAGCACAAATCCGCTAGCATTTCCCGAACCAAATGCCATTTGTTGCTGGACAAAACCAGGAACACCGGCCCGATCTTGTCCTGTTTGGCTAATTTGTGTCTCTTCCTGTTTGACCCTGCCCTGCCTGTAAGGCTCAGTGGGTTTGGAGTGCGCTCGGTATGTGTGCTGGCTAGATTCTCCTCCGGACTGTGAGGGGGGACCGGAGAGGATTGTAGCTGCCCTGGTTTGAGGGTCCAGCCCCCTCCTACGTCCAGCCTAGGGAGGGAGTTGATATGTTTGACCGCGCACTCCAACTTAAGAAAATCACACCGGTGACCCTTGGCTAGTTAGTCTGGCTGAAAAGTGCATGCCGTTAGTTTTACCGAGTGCAAGTGAGGTGTTCACGTCTGCCAAGCCGACTTCGGATTTGAAAACAATGCGATGGGAAACACTGGTCCCGTAAACCAGGTTTCTGTATTTGCTTTTTTTCTGATGGAGAGACATCTTGACCAGCTTTCCCATTGCATAAACGGCTCTACATTATCCATGATGAGCCCTGTTGATAAAAAAACAGCATGAACTGGCCTAAACTGGTTTGAAGGTCTCGCAGTCTGGTCTGTTGGATGGAGGTGTTGGCCCATTTTGAACATCTTTAAAAAAACTAATGTAGAATATATTGAATATCATTATCATGAGACCATCAAACCATCTTAGAATAGTTTACACAGTCTTTTTCTGCAGGTTACTGGCCTTATAAACATGACATTCGAGTCCAAAAAACTAAAACCACATCTCACAGTCTGAATTGTGTGAATATCAGTCATTTGAAAAGATAAAACGGCACAGCAGAACGAGAGAACCTGGTTTGAAAAGTTTCTTGTCCTCTCGCTTCCTTACTATTGCAACCACATTGCAAAAACAGTAGTGATAAAAGAGCATGAAACTAAAAAAGATAATAGAAAGCGATGGAATGCAGCTAGGCCGAACCTCAACATCATCCAACACAGTCTAAACGTCAAAGTGCATTCAATGTCTTTTCTAACCAGGCAGAAAATAAAGAAAAACCAAATCTGCTCTAGGTCAAAAAAAAAAAACTTTGCTACATCTTCCATTTGGTATATGACAAAAGGGGCCTAAATGAATTGTAGTTAGATTTTTCTTTGTTTTCATTTTGTTATAAATTACATTCAACCAGGAGGGAGGGATGTGTCGCACCCTCAGAAAAAGCTACAAGCATGAAAACCTTTGCATCACAGTGCCATCGACGGCTTGTGTGGGTAACAGTACGACACAGGTATTCCACAGCGGCTGAAACCGTTCTCGTTGACCTGAAGCCCAGCCAGCACACCAGACATCGAAACTGAGAGAAAAATACCGCTCTGTGGTCCAAAAAAAGTGAGTTTTTCAGAAAAGAGGCGAACGGCGGCTAGTCTGGTCTGGAGAAACTGACGTCAGGGCTTTAGCTCAACGGGGAACAGAAAGAGATGATTGAACGGGATTCTGGGTGTATATCCTTGACATTTTAAAGGGCGTTTGTGTGTATGTGGTAACATAAGCAATGAAAGCGATAGTGCAATGTCAACATCGGTGGATGGTGGTGAAACCCCTCCCCCACGAAGACCGCCGTGGGGTCAGGCAAGTCTCTGCGAAGGGAGGCGATGTCTCAGGTCTTCATAGCTGCCCCAGGGTCAAGCCTCTGGTAGATCCAACACAAAAATAGAACAGACAACCAAACTAGTGAAAATTAAACCTACGAGGTTTCCATCACCTGGACGATAGGACTCATCCTGTTTTTTTTCTTCTTCAGCTTTTTCTTTTTTATTTCATATTATCTTAAAAATGACTGCCGTGGCCTGCTTAGCTGGACACAGTCATCATGTAGGGTTTAGCGGGACTGGCTCGACCCATCAGAAGTTCCTCCTTGCAGCTGATGTGACTGTCCACCATTGGGGATACCTGGGTGACGGAGGAGGTCAGGTTGCTGTTTCCAGTGGTGACGATGCCGTTTCCATTGGCGCTGGGATTGGACTCGTAGAGCACACAGATGGATCCGTCCTCTCCGATGCGGTAGGACACCTCAAAGGGGTCAACCCACAATGTGAGCTCGCTGGGAAGCAGCAGGTAGAGTTGCTGGATGCTCAGACCAATGCGTTGACCGGCCTTCCCAACCAGAGGGTCCATCTTGTGGTTGATACGTATGCAGCGGTAACCAGAACCCTTGTTGGGACGGTCTGGGAACCAGTGGTGATGGTATTGCTCTGAAGGAGAGAGTAAGAAAGAGATGGAGGATATTTTTATGCAATCATGCCATTTTTTAGCATATCACAAACAAATTAAATGCACAAACAATGCTATATTAAATGAAACCATTAAACATTGTTTAAACAGCTTGGTAATGTGGGCACAAAAAATATCCATTGTACAAATGAACCAAATTACTAAATCATTTATTCTTAAATAGTAATATTTTGGGTTTTGGTGCGGAAATTGTTTGGCAGAACTGGGCATTAGCATGAAAGTAAACAGTTTTAAACGGACATATTTTACATTGGCATCATTTTACGTTTATAAGCAACAACATACACTTAACCCTCACGTTATTCGTTTTATTTTAGAGATTATTTAAACCTTAATAAAATTATAAATAAAAATAGAATAAAATAAATATTAATGATAAGGGACATGTTGATAAAATGACAGCTTTATAAACTCTGTTTGTATAAATAAATGTTTTTCTGTGTATCCATGTGTTCCAGCAATCATGTTGTTAGAAAAATAAAAGCTTACATTTAAAAAAAATTACCATTTTAATAATAGAAATTCTGCAATGTAATAACTTGACCTTACGTTACACTAAAATGGGGGAAGATGACCAATGGCAGAAGACTGATAAACAGCCATTAACCATCTGTGCCCAAAGCCTACGTGACAAAGAGCAAGAGAGACATGGAGAGAGAGAGAGCCTTTTTGATAGCACAATCCCGTTTTGGAGAGTCACAAAGTCTTCAAATGATGGCTCTATACAACAAGAGCTAAAGGCTGAAGTCCTGGCAAAGCAGCTGGAGGTGGACCAACCCTCCTCTTAAAGCCACAGCGTTCTATTTACATAATCGGGATTTATTTGTATTTCATGGTTCGAGAGCAGTTTATGGATCGGTTTCATTTTTTCCTTGACATTCAATACAGTGGTTGTAAAATATGTTTTCCCTCCCCCGACCTAACCAATTTCAATACAATACAAATAGTCTATTTAATATACAAGAAAGAATTACAACCTATACAAAGGACTTTTTCTAACAAAAGATCTTGTGCAAGTGACTTCTGGCTCAGTGTAGGGTGACAGGTGGAGAACAGGACGTTGAAAGATGTTGTCTCAAGCCTCTTTAAACGGCTCTGAAATAGGCCAGGCCACCTGTAGACCTGGGTTAGATAATGCCGCCTGTGTGCACTCAGTGACGTTATGTCTCATGAAAGCCTGATACAAAAAGATCACTGCAGATAAACCCACTCACAAGTCCAGACTGCAACAATGCTTCTACAATCAGATCATCAATGTGGGCACTTTGTAAACATCTGCATAATGTAATAGATTTGTTATCAAATTTTATTATTTTTTAATTTGTTGAATTTTAGAACTAAGATTTGCTTTGTGTGGGGAATTAGGACAGTGCTACGATTAACTTCTATTAGGAAGCTATAGACACACAACACCTGTGTGTTCAATCTAGTAATCCAGATCACCATTCTTACAATTCTCTCCATCCTGCGTAAAGACATGGAAGTAATCCAGTTTTTTAAAAAAACTTTTGGGATCAGTGGTTTCTTGCTAAATTATGGAAATCGGGGAGAATACATGAACTGAAGTGAATGTGAACTGAAGGCCCCCTTCAATGGCAGCCATTTTGTCTGACTGAGGCCACAACTCTATTTGTTTACAAACAGCATTTTAGTGACTAAAGGGCAGTGTCTGTTTATAATAAAATAAATGGAAACTACAAATAAATAACAATAGCATTAAATAAAATGTTATATTATATTTAATAATATAATGGCTTAATTCAGATATTAAGGTTTTCTTTTCTGCCTAAAAGGTAATTACTGTGTATGGGTAGCTTACTCAAATTCAAAATTCTTGTATAACATTACCTTGTTTTCATGTGGACAAAGGGACACACAAATAAATGAACCTTTCAAAATGAAAACAAAAACGATGGTTTGTTAAAAACTAAAAATGTGTTTATATAGTTACGATTAAACAAATAATTAATGAACTTCATCTTCAACACATTTCTTAAGTAAAACACAATTTATTAAATAAGATTACACAAATATTTTTAGAATAATATTATTAGAATATTTGTTTCGAATATTTATGTTAATTCTTAATTTGGTTATTACGTATAATTAGGGCTGCCATAATTACAAAGACCTACAATATGTCAATTATTTTTTATTCGATCTTTGAATTTGAACTTAACTGATGAAATGTTTTTCTTGTAACAACTTGCTGCGAGTTGTTGTTATTAAGGTGTATTTACGTGTTAACAACAATAAAACACAGGCGCGGTGTGTGTTATAAACGCTAACGTCATATTAAGCGCGCAAACAAACAACCAACATTTGAGCGCTCTTGTCCTTGCTGTGCATTACGTAATTTACAGCCTTCATCTTGTCTAAAGGCTAATTCGGTCTTTCTGTACAATCCATCATAAACAAACAATTCAACTGTGTATTTTTACTATTGAACCATTAATATAGTCAGTTATTTGGTATTTTTTCCCTTTGGCTTTCAGACGATTGACCGTTTCAGCTGTTTTGCCTTCGCCTTTATGTTTGTGCGCAACGCGCCCGTGCGCTTCCGCTTATGTGGCCAAGCACATGAATGCAAGACAAAAACAAAGGGATAAATGTTTTTCCACATCTTTTCAAAACAAAAACAACACATATAAAGAGATCCGATACAATTAAATCAATATCCATGTGTTAAACGTTGATAATGTCCTTTACCTGTCAGGATATCCTGTAGGGTTTGGCTGAACGACTGGAGCTGTCTGTCGTTTACATGTCCTTTAATCCGCAGAAATCGCGACAGAAATCCGACGGCGGCGTTTATCTCTGGTTTCATCGTTGCTCGAGCACAGAGGGTATGCATTGATCTCGATGCTGTATGGCCAATGCGCTTTTGTTTCCGTTCGCAAAACGGTCCTTGTCTTTCGCGTGTTTTATTTCTCGGATGCCTATGCTCAGCATTTATTTGTCGAGCCGGGGAAAATTCACAGAGTACTTCGTGTTCCGGGACGGTACAAGACTGTTGGTTGTTATTCTCCCTAAAAAAAATAGAAGAGGTCGCTGCTACGGTGTGACCACCCAGCTCCGTCACGTTCCTCCAGCAGAGTAGACCGTAATGAAAGCAAACGGGGCTTATGTAATGCCCCCGTCGCCACAAGTAAGCAACAGCAACAAAAAACAGCCAATGGCCATTCGAAGACTGGGTGACGTGATAACAGGGGAGTGGTCTCACTGCGTCACAACTCTAGAAATAAACAGAGCATGTGAAAAAAGGGCTGGATGAAGTTGTTTAACCCTTTCCTCTGAATTACTCCAAAACAAAATTACAGCTCAGAATTTTAGGCACAAAATTACTAGTAACAGACAGGTTACTGTATTTAAACAGGCATGTGTATGTACTTCTGCATTTTTTGTACCTTCTAGTGATGTTTGGAAATACCCATTCACTTCAAGGGGAAGACCCAGTCTTTGCAGTGCGTGTTGTAAAATATAATTTTAAAGTGAGAACTGTGCATCCTACACAACCGCAAGTTTCACAGGCGAACAGTGGGTGTTGTTTACTGTCTGTCTGTGTGTGTGTGGGATCCTTAAACTTTAGCAAATCAATATGCAGTCAGGCACATGTCTGCAACATCCAGAATTTTGCCAAACTAATCCGTCAAAGCAAAAAAACATTTACAACTAGAAGTATTTAAAAATTGCTTACGATGACAGAAAACAACTTCGAAAAGTAAAATGCTCTGGGGGGAAATGGATAAGACAACTTTCCCCTGCAGAATTCTTTAAAGGGCTAGTTCACTCAAAAATGAAAATTCTATCATCATTTACTCAGCATCATGTCATTTCATACCGGTCAATTTCATAGGTCAAATTAAATGGTAGTCAAATGTGACCCGAGAACTGTTTGTTTTCCTAAATTCTTCAAAATATCTTACTTTGTGTTCAACAGAACAAAAAAAAGATTTGCCGGTTGGTGTCTGTATGTGGCAATGCATTTACCAACCCAGGAGATAAACCTCAGGAAGGTTTCCGAAGGCCCCTATTAGTACAGGGAACATTCTGACCTAATTCTGCTCATTTTTCTGTGTTGTGGCCAATGGCAATTACCTCTGAACTGCTGAATGCTGACTCAAGGTTTAAGATGACCTGCCTGGTTGCCTATCTGGGATGGACCTAGACCAGCTATAATGTCAGTATTTAGCAAATTACCACACTAAGAGTTTCTCAAACTCAAACTGACGTCAAAGAGCAAATCTCTTTGACGTCAATGTTAAAAGAAGTTTGATGTTTGATACAAATTCACTATTTAGGCAACCTCAAAATATGGTACAAAATGGTATGGTTAACTTATAACAGCAAAAAGGTGGTCAACATCTGTGGTGTCACTGTTTAATGGGCAAATCAAAGATAGCTTGGCCATTCACGACACTAAAAATTCAGCGTGACTACAAATGAAGATTTTATTAGTGGCGACTGTATTCCCGATGAATCAGAACATTACCATGTCTGTCCACTCTCTACCCACAAGCACGTGGGACGCGAATGCCAGAGAGAAATTCATGCCTTTTACAGTACCGAAATCCAATTACCCCTCTTTTTTTTGTAGACTCTAGATTTGGGGGTCCTGATTCTGGATCAGCTGTAAATGACCATTTTGAAACAAGCACAGTGCTATACTTAATCTTCCACAGCCCATAAAACATCAACTAATACCCCATATTAAACAACCCCAATTACAGATCATTACCGGAATCCAGATCCCACACAGCCGAGAATAATGACCTCAACGTTTATGCGATCGGCAGACACTTTTATCCAAAGTGATTTACAATGCATTCAAGGTCCTATTGTCACGGTCTGCCACGACCGGGGGGTGTGGCAGCGAGGAAAGAACCCAGATGCAGGCAGGCGAGAAGGGGTTAACAAAACAACAAGACTTTAATAATAAAAATACAAAACAAAAACCCACGAGGGGGTGTCAAACCAAGAACGAACTAAAATACAAAACTAGAACAAAAACTTCCCACGAGGGGGCCAAAAAAACAGCAGGACGAAATAACAAAACTAAACATGACCAAACGTCAAAGCAAAATACAAGGAAGTCAAATACGTTAAATAATAATCCAAAAGACAAGCAAGACAAGGCAGGACAAGACGAGAGACTCACAGAGTTGCAGTCTTGGGAGACGCAGCGCTAACATACCAAACACAACGTAATCCACGAACACAAGACAAAGAAACAAGAGGGTATTTGTAGGGGAACACAAACGAGGGATAACGACACAGGGCAGGTGTGGGTAATGAAACACTCAGGGAAGGATAAAAAGGAAAAGAGATGGCGGGAACAGAGACGAGACACTGGAGAGAACGTATATTATTGTCAAAAGGACAATAATATGTTTCTCTCCACACATAACCAAAGACTTTGTCATGACTCTGCTACAGGACCAAGGAAAACATGACTAAATGAAGCAGAGCCATGACACCTATACATTTAATCAACTGGTGCGCCTCCCTGAAAATCGAACCCATGACCTAGCGCCATGCTGCAGGAACATTGAGCTTAGAAAAAGAAGTGTGAAGAAAGAAAGAGAAATTAAAGAAAAATAGAGATGGGCTATATTGGATCCCATCTCACTTTTCCCCATGAAAGTGAATAAGAGGATTGCAAGACTGTGTAATATAAGACCAATAAAAAGACACTTCACGTGTACTGAAAGTTTCATTACCCTATTATTTCTCTCTGCCTCTTATGACCTCCCTTGGGAGAATACTGCCTTCATCCATCGGTCCTCCTGACGCAATCTTTTCCTTTGACGCGGCTGACGGAGCTAGAAAACACGAGAGGGATAAGGGCGTGCTTACAAGGACTTAAAGAGCGAAGGGTCTTGAATCCACACGTTTTTTTGGGTGTGGTGATGGATGACTGAATGACACTTTGCTTTGCTGAAACTGTAGGGAAAAAATGAGCGGAAATATTAAGGTCAGGTTTACTTTATGGTAACAAACATCAGTACATTTCACCAGGCTGTGTCTTTAAATAACAACCCTAATGAGAACCTTGACTTGCATTACAAACTCATCTAGGCTGTGTATTAGTTCAGTAGTAACCAATGGCATTTGAGGCCTGGTTTAGTAAATCCCATGTCTCGCACATCTTTGTAAACACCATTAACATGAGTTGTGTACTTTGTTCTGTGTCTCTGAGGTAATTATAAGTCTTTTAAAACGTTAAACGTAAATGTATATTAAAGTTTCACTGCCACTTTGCTGTTAAGTCATAAAGGGGAAAATCGGTACGGCTTCAGGTCTTCTATGTACTCGTATTGACTGTGGATTAAATAAACCGCTGTTTAAAAAAAAGGAAAAATGTCCTACAGATATCGGTAACTACTGGTCCAAATAAAACCATAAAAAAACCTCTGTGACTCATTCTTCTCGTCCTGATCCAGTAAGCATGGTAGTGCTTTCTGACGGTTGGAAGTGAAACCTCCAACTGTGTGGTTTGGCTGTCGCTCAAACACACACGCGCAGGACATTCCAATGTAAACTCAACCTTCTGTTCAGCTCAAAGTCCTTCACACACTTCCTATTAGTTTCCACACACCCTAAAACAGTCTGTATCTGTTTTTAAACAGATATCGCTCCTTCCAGCTGCTTTAATGTGTATTGTGTCTTGATAACCTTCATGGTGAATTGAGAGAATCTTAAAGGCCGCAGAACTATATATAGGGATGATAATCTGTTACTCATGTTCTGCCTGTATCTGTCCATATCTCCCCCAGTCGCCAGGCTGGTACGACTTTATTTTTAGACGTGCGAGAGTAGAGGAGCCCCGTCCAAAATACCCTCATCTGCCACAGGCACCAGCAGATATTCAGGGATAAAATGTTGAGCAACTTTTCAATGAGGTCGAGGAGACCAGGATAACCCGACAGGGGCCAGACAACCTTTAGCACGGCCTACAGGCTGCATGGAGAGATAAAGACATTGATGGAATTGTATCAGGGCTCCTCGGGGGTCTTCAATCATGGGCCCCCACCACATCCTGAGAAGTAAAGGGACCTTGAGAACTGACTGACACTTACTTTGTATATAACAACAAAATTGAAATTTACTGCCTTATAACTCCAGTTCAAATCCCACTCTGGTGTACTTAATATTATGTTTTTTATAAAAACGGAAAATGCTCTAAAACAAAAAAACTAACAAAGAACAACCATTTATTATTATTCTCATTACATTTGGTATTATAATTTATTTATTTTATATATTACATTTATTATTATTTATTTATTTATATGAAGCGGTTACATTATGTAAATGCTTAAAACCGTTCTTTTTTTAGACATTTTAGTTTTTTAGGTTTATTGTACTTTTATTAATAGATTATTAATTTTGGTTTTCGTGTTCATTTGTTTTCATTTTTAGCAATTTCATGTAATTTTGTCATTTTATTAATTTTTTTAAATGTTGCTATACAAGTTTGATTTATTTTGTTTCAGTTTGGTTTTGGTTTAGTTTTCGGTTAGATTATATTTCTGTCCAGTCAATAATTTTCAAAAATATTGCCTCAGCAAATAAACTGCAATAGGTTTACGTTTTTCCAAACAATATTTATGCCCGTTTTAATTTCAAATAAGAAACACAATATCCTCAAGTAGGCCTACAGGCTTCGGTTTATTTTTCCAACAAATTTTATCAACGTTTTCTTATCTTTGGCTGTCCCTGAGGGCAGTACAGTAAGAGCACAGCTTTGACCTGGGCACTTGAGAGTAAATAAAATAAATCAGTTTTTCAAGGTAATATGGACAGAAACACACTGACGGGGCAGGAGAAGGAAATACGAGAAACATGAAATGAATAAACTGAGCTGTATTTAAGCTGTTTTCCTTTAAATGAGCCCGTAACAAAGCAGGCCTGATCCAGATCTCTGAGGTAATGGAACATAGACTGGTGCTCAGCTGTGGGTGGAATGTTTACAGGGTTTATAGACCCACATCAGCTGTTTCATAAATATGGATGTTATTTCAATCATGTAATCGTGAAATGCATTACCCATCCTGACCTCATATCAGAACAGATAAAACCTTGTTTGGCCAGCCCGTGTGTCCGTGTCCTTGCTATTTTGCCAAGGACCATGTGTTTCTTCGCACGAGTCTGTGTGTGTGTGCAGGCACGTTCAAGAGCCCGTATGGACGTCTTCCAAGTTTTCCTCTTAGCTGTGGCATGCTTTCCCCACCCTGTATTTGAATCACGTCCGGAGGCGAGTCTGTGGGTTTGTGTGCGTTTTTAACATGCGCTGGAAGACACTGAAAACTCACTCACGCTCTCTCTTTATACAATTAATAATAGAAAGAATTATTTTGATTCCTACAACATACATTCAATTCAAAGACTCAATAAAGGGGTTACATATAAGAGCTTCTTAACATCTCTTAATTGTTTCTCATTGTCAAAAAGAGATTTAATCAAAACAGAAGTCACATTTGATTCACATCAGATATATTTCCAGTAATCGCACGCATAGGTTTAAGAGATCTTAACAACGTAATAAAGTGGAAAAAAGTTTGTCACAGGCAAACAGAGCATTTCTAGCGAAGCATCTACAATCAGCTCGAGCTGATCTCAGGCATGTCTCATGCAACGAGAGGCACAGAGATGACACCGCTTGTGAGGACTTAAAAGGGTGTGTGTACGAGTGTGTGCGAAAGAGATGACAGACAGCCAACAGTGACTCATTCTATAACCAGCTCAGCAGCTGTTACCTTATCAGATAAAGCAGAAACCTGTCACACACACTCTACACATATACACAATACACACATCCACTCAAAAAAATACCTGTTTAACAACTTTGCATTAATTCTCTACCTCATAAAAACACAGATCTAAAGAGCTTCTTGAGAATTTCCTCACGGCTATACACACCTCAGCATACTTCACTTCACTTTGTAAACAAGGTAGAAGGTAAGGAAGCAGAGAGTGAATAATATTCTCATTCGATAGTGTAGAAGCACCACATTATGGCAAAATCTGCTTCCAAAATCTCTTCCAACTTGTGTCAGGTGCTGCCAAGGGAGACATTAAATATAAAGACACTCCTATCAGCAAATGCAAACATGCTATGAAATCATAGACAATGCATACTATATATATAAAGATGAAGGGGGTTCAAAGCTGAAGGGCGTAACTTGTCATGGGCCGCTTAAACAAACAGATCACTGTTGCGCCACAATTTTGGAGGAATCGGTGAATATTCGGCGTGACTTCCTTATAGTCTTCTCAGCATATTAAAATGGGCAAAGATGAAAAAACATGAAAAAATAAGAATATTATACGAATTATTAAGAAATAATCAATTATTAAAGTTAAAGTAGGACAACACTCCCCCTCCCAAATATTGACTCTTTGGTTGAGGTTGTGCTGTGGTTGCAGGGTTATAGATGAGGCCGCTGATCTGTTTGCTGTAAACGGGAGCTGCTTTCACACAACCAGAGGCAACACAAAAACTTTCCCACTTCACATCCCCCACCCTTCCCAAACTATTTAAAGAGCCATCTTAGGAGAGCCGTCCTGCCCGTGTGCATGTAAGGTTTCAAGTTGCAAAGGGTGTTGGTGCTAAATCAATGATTACAAAGCAGAACCTTTTTCCTTGTGTGTAATATATTGTAGAAACAACGTAAAAGCGTGCATCATTGCCATATAGGAATCCGACTTAACCTATACATTTTCAAGATGTGTCATTAGGTTACAACCATTAATCATCACAATTGACTGTGTTTGTAAAGCGTTATTAACTATCACTCAGAATTTAGGTGTTTGCTGAAACATGTACCTATGGGCCATAAAACAGGACAAGACGAGAGGGTCAGTGGGTGTAGGATGGGGGCCGATTCAATGACAACTAAAGACAAACAGACGAAACTGAAAAAAAACAGCTGCTGCGTCATGCAGTCAACGGTTTACTGGTTTTAAGCAAACCCTTAAGCCCATTGCACATTGAGTCCGAAATTTGCATCCGAAATTTCCGCACGTTAAAAAATAAATACGACCTCACGTTGTGTCAATCGCATTTACACACTGCCTCCGATATTTTCGTCCGTCATAAAAAAAAATCGGACCGGGTTCGATTTTCTGCATTTTCGTATCCGTATCAAAGCATTTTGAGTGGCCTTTTTTAACAATTCAGAGACACCGAACAAACGAGAGCCAAATACGAAAAAAGGCATACGAAAATTTCGGACTGTATGTGCAAAGACCTTTACTGCCCTGTTCAACAGACGCCCCAGATCTTTCTTGGGAAACACTGAACATCATCATCATGTCTACTACACGAGAATGCTGCTTTTTACCTGCATCCATTAGAAGCGAATGAAGGAAAACAAAATGCTTGAGTGTGGAGATCGGAGTACTCTTCATTTAAGCCATTACAGTATGCAAAAATTGTGTACCATCAACCACAAAAAAAAAAATGGTTGCCTTAAAGATGTATACTGCATTGCTAACCTCACTCATTGGTAAACTCATTACAGTCTTCGTATGGAGCAAAGTATAATTCTTAACAAAAAACAGAAAGCGTCCTTTTATTTTCTAGTTCTTCGGAAAACCATCCGTTTATGTTTAAAGGAATAGCTCCGTCACGATCCACGTAACCTTGTTCCAAATCAGTATTTTTATTGCCATGGCATTGACATTTGTTGCTAAACCTCTCATTTTGCATTCCACAGAAGAAGAAAAATAATCACAGGGGTTTGGAGCGACATGAAGGTGAATAAATAATGAAAGTGTTTTCATTTTTGGGTAAACTATCCCTGAACCCAGAAACCAATATGATACGGTACGTGCGGTAAAAAATGTAACAGGAAAAATAGTTTTTGCAAAAGAACAAAAATAAAATCTCAAAAGCTCTTTACAGAAAGAAATTGTTCTACATAAGGAGAGGGTTCTTTGCTTGAGAGATGCTAAAACATTGAAACCCAGGGGAGTTTGATTTATTTTCTGCGGGGTTGTTTAAAAAACAGCTTTGATTACTATTCCTCACTTTTTTTTCTCTCTGTGGGGTGGGGTGGGGTTGGGGGTTGGAGAGTAGATTAAGTACTTGAGTACTGCTGACTAATTCAGCCCCAGTCGGCTGCGATGACACATGCAGCAAACATGCAGCCACAGAAAAAGACAGGTGAGCCCCACAAAGCCACAAAATACGTTTTTACGTGTTTAGAAAGACCAGCTGACGGGTCGTCTCACCCTGAAACTCTGATATCATTTCCTGTTGACTTATCTACCCTGTCTGTTGCACGCTAAAGTACACGCAAAAAGCAGAAGCGAATCTAAGATTTCAAAACCCAAGCTAATGTGATGGAATATTGATATTAAAAATGTCTAACTAGCTATTTTTTAAAATAGATAATCCAGAAGAGTTTGACCAGTAACAGTGGTTGCATTTTATTGTGTGATTTTACTTGTAATCTTATGACCCCAACACTTTTCCCCATTTAAGTAAAAAAATCCATGCTTTCAATGCCAAACTAGAATTTGTATTTGCAAGCACAATAAAGCTAACAAAAAAAAAAACAAGACAAAAGGGCTGTCGTAAGTTACTAGACAACACCTAAATTTTACAACCTATTTACTAGCAATATAACACATGGACCAATAAACCTCTTGCCCCTATAACAAAGAGGGCTATAAAGTATACTGTAAAAAAAATCTAATCCAAATCTCACCTAAAGGATATTGGAATCGTAACGTTTACTGCGAGCCAGACCCCACCACCCAACATCAGCACCTGAACTTATGCTGTTGCTCATGTGTCTAACATGAACAAACCCCAGAGTCATGTTTGAACATCTAGATGAACGTACACTGTTACAAGAATCCTGAATCCTGTTTCTTTATTCCCATGGTTTTTAAATTAAATGTTTACCAAGCGCATATAGAGTTTAATATTACACTTGGATACAGCAAGCAGAACTGTACTTGGCGTGTAATTTCACATGCTGTGTAATCTGTTATAGTACTTCCTCTAACAAACTACCAACTGCAAAAATCAAGGACTATATCAATAATTCTGGATCCACGGCATCAACAATATCAAAGGTCTGGTTACAATAGCTTCAAAAAAACGATTTGTGAGGAAACATGCAGCCTTCAATGACTAAACTCTAGTGATGTTGACGTCCTAAATGTTTGTCGGTGCAAGAGTCACTTAAAGTCGGCATGAAACGGAAGTAGCGATTGTCTTCTTTTCCGTATCGTGACTTATACCTGAGTGAAACGGCTTCTGAAATGAGGGAAGAAAAGTAGGGCGGGACTTGATTTCATCCACCGACCACTTATTGGATCGTTAAAAGATAAAAGATTAAAAGATAAAAGATTTGAATGTCAGTTTGCAATCAGTCAGTCATTGCAGCTCGCCCTCGCGCTATTCCTCGGGACCAGAAGTGAAGAGAGGTCGTTTCGAGAGGTGGAGGAGGATAACGTTTTTGATTAAAGATTATAAGTGCATATGATTTTTTTTTTAAATAATGATGTGCACGGATAAATAATTTATAATAAATAGGTCTCAGGTGTTACACATTCAGAGCAAACTGTATTTCCTGGTCTTGTGGTGTTAGTCATGAGGTCTTTATACATTCTTAATCTGTGGGGTTGTCAAGTATTTGTATTATCCAGTAATTTAGTCATTTCCATCGGAGTACTGAATACTTCGGTTATTATTAGGGCTGTCAAACGATTGAACATAAATAATGGTATCCAGAATTAAAGATGATGTTTTTACATAATATATGTCTGTATACATACACAAACATACACATAGATGCATATATATATATATATATATATATAGGAAATATTTAGATGTATTTATTAATAATTACCAATAACCGAAATTATATATAACGTTTATTATTTTTTAATTTGATATTCTTCTTAAATTTATACATAGATGTGTATGTGTTTATGAATACAAAATTAATATGCACAGCACACAGGCATAAATTATGTAACACAAACTTTTATTCAGGATGGGATTAATCATTTGACAGCCCTAGTTATTATGACTAATCTTTTTTTTTCTATTACTTGCATACTATGAAACTTACAGTAAAGTTGAGATTTGACTCGAAAAAAACATTGACAGTATTTATGTTTTTTCCCATTATATTTTATATAGTCCTCAGACATGCTAACAGCATCACAGCACTTAAGGAATTGCCCACAGATATGTGTGCGTACGTGCGTTGAATTGAACTGAGAAATGAGCCCGTCTAAACCAGCTTTCCGGGTTATGATGACAGCCCATCAATACAAATAGTGTTTCTAAACATCATTAAAAATGAGATGTCATTATACCCAGGAGTCCCAGAGGGAAACCCCAAGAGCTGAGTGCAGGTATTCCAGCTCAGCTCACATCTGTGAGAGATACCCAGGAACATCCTGGACCTGGTATAAACAGATGACGTATTTCTGAATAGACACATGCCTGCCTTCTTACAAAAATTAGACAAAACATGACCTCTCAAAACCCATGAGGAGGGGAGAAGGAAAATAGAGGATGGGAGATGAAGGCTAGAGAAGGTTAGAAAGGGAAGGACGAATGTAATCTAATATTGAACATTGTGCTGCTCATCATATTTCAGATTGGATCTTCACCCAGCTGGAGGGTGGGTTCATCTGAAATGTGATTCCAGCCAAATTGTTCCATCTTCAAGCGCCGTTCGCCAGTCTAACAGCTGCCCAACAAAGTTAACCGGTTATTTTGTTTGAAAGCTGCATTGCAAGAGTTGAATTTGTCGCCGTCCTTCTCTTTAAGGTTGCGGACCATGCACCTTTTTCCAAAATAGGTTGACATCTTCGGGCAGAGGAGTTTGTGTGTCAGCTGTTGGGAAAACAATCTAGATAGCAAACAAAGTGTTTAAAGAAACTCCCCTAACCCCACCCCTTAACCTAAGACACTGCAGCGAAAGCAAGTCATATTAAAGGGGTCATATGGCGCGAATACATGTTTTTCTGTGTCTTTGGTGCGTTATAAGTTGCCTATGCATGTATGAGACACATAAAATTGCAAAAATTGAAGTATCGGAACAAAAGATGAATTCTATCTAAAAGCGAATGCTCACCCAGACCTGCCTGAAACACCTCGTGTAACCACACCCCCACAAATCTACGTCAGTTGGTGGTATGATTTGACTAAGACCGCCCAAATGTATACGCCAGTAAGATGGGCGTATCTGTCAGCACAATTGCTTTGGAACCTGATGTTCCAAATATGGTAAGAGGCGTTACATTTCCGTCACAGGCTTGCAGTATTCGACCAATCACTGCGCACTGGTTAACTGGCCAATCACAGCACACCTCACTTTTCAGAGCGATGAGCTTTGTAAAATATCTGCGTGTTTCAGAGAGGCGGGGCAAAGAGGAGATGCAAACATGCACGGTATGTGGAAAATACAGCATTTTTGAACCTTAAATCTTGCATACACATTGCATTACGTCTAAAACAAATGATAATTTTCGTTTTAGCCCTGTCATTTGACCCCTTTAAAACGTACAAATAAGATCTTACAAATTCCTACAAATTAAGCCACCTGTAAAATAAGTACAAATTCCCATGAGATTGCGTTTTTCATAGCAATAAAGAGTCCATACGACTCTTAATATAATATAATATCTTTAAACAAGATCAAATTTAACTCAATATTCACCAATAATCATAAAAAACTAAGTTATTGCATGAAGATTTAGTATATAGCACAAGACGCATAGACTATGTTTATGGTGCCCTTGACTAAAACGATCTCTATGACCTGTTAGGGGAAAAAACAAGAAAAAGATTTAGGACCCTATAGCCTGCAGCACTCTTAGTCTTTCATTTCACATAACCGTTGCCTTTCTTTTTATTTATCTTTCTCTTCCTTCTAATTCTCTCACTCACCCATTGTTTTTGTCTCCACCCCGGCCCACAGGTGCCCATCCGAAGCCCTAAACACACCACAGAGGTTAAAGGTCACGCATTTTAGCCATACAGCCCTTTGTTCGGGTGGTTTGTGAGAGACTTGGGAACCAGAATGGACGCTTCGAGTCAGTGTGCATGCGCGCCGTCATGCTGACCTCAGGTCAGTGTTAATGAGAGGTCAGGCTTGGCTGAGGAGTCCTGCTTCTGGCAGAGCCTGAATACAAAAGGAGGGAGTGAAAGAGGACGAGAAAGTTTTTTGGTTGGTAAAGCCGGAATGCCACATTCCAGTGTGAGCGTCATCACTATCAGAGAAGTAGATATTTTTAAAGGGATAGTTCACCTAAAAATGAAAATTATTTTGTTTACTCACCCTCATGTCATTTAAACCCTGTATGACTTTCTTCCGAAGAACACAAAAGATGATAAGACACAAAAGAAGAATGTGGACATAAACCCACTAACACATTTTCTCAAAGTATTTTCTTTTGTGTTCTACAGAAGAAATTCAAATACAGGTTTTGAACGACATAAGGGTGAATAAGTAATGACAGAAATTCATTTTTGGGTGAACTCTACATTTGAGGAGGATTTAAGTCTACAAAATGTAAATATGATTTCTGTTTTCTTAGAGGAAAAGTTCCCCCAATAAGACAAAAATGTGAAAATAAGTAAAAATGAGCACCATAAAAGCTAGATGGAGACCAATTTGATCTTTCATTTGAACTTGAACATGAACTTTCATTGTTTAACCCCATACAAAGCTAATGGTTTCAGAAGACTTAGAAAAAATGTTTTAGCGTCATAGTTTCAGGCCAAGTAAATCATGACAGATTTTTTGGGAGGGGTTGAACTATTATTTTAAGCTTTCATTTTTTACTTTCACTACTTTAAACCGCTGAAAGCTAATAGACCTAAAACTTTGTTTTGAATGGACTGTCCAATTGAATACCAAGCAAAGCTTCTTGTTTATGCTAGCATTCTGCAGTTGTTAAATTCAGGACTTCACTTCACATTCCCTTGTGACTAATTTGGGCCAAACAGAACCTCTTGCTAGATGGTCTGTGAAACAACTCCTTTTAACATGCTAACTGCAGGGACCTTTGAAGATTAAAAGCTGTTTACGGTTCAGATTGCGCTTTAGTTTTGCTCTGGGTATGATAAAGCTCTCATGGTCTGTTCAACAGGAGGTAACCATGGCTTCTTCAGAGGCGTGTTGTTGTGTGTGGCTTATCAGGAAGTCAAAAATGCTTTGGTTTTTTGCTATTCCTCCTCAAAAATTAGAGAAAGGGTGCGAGAGAGGAAGGCGGAAAGGAAAGCACTTCCGTGGATCTATTCACACAAAACGGAAAAGTTCGGATATGGTGAGGATTACATTTAAAGCTTAAGGATTTGGGATTTTTTTATTCCTTTTATAAGATGAATGTAAACTGATAGAATGTAAGAAAAAATATCAAAAGGTTCCACTCTCAGCAGAACTAATCTTGGTGCCATATACCCACATTCACAGAAGTCAATGCAAATACAATTCTTGAGCTCCATTCAAGACCAGTCATAATTAGCGTGCATTAAAATTCATAATTCAGCTCGGCTAACCCACTGCAATTCTAAATGGATTGTGTTACCTAAAAGACCCTTTGTCGGCTTCTAAAAGGCAAAAGGATTTCCATTTGAATTCAATATGGAATTTCAAACAAAGGTATTGGATTTTTCGGTTCGGAATAAACGGGGGTCTTAATAGTATTGTATGTGAACTCAAACTCTAAATCCATAACCCATAAACTATTCATGCTTTGCTGATCCACGTTTGCTTTCTATCTGTGTATGATAGGTCCCTCTTAAGAATAGGGATGGGTATCGTCAAGATTTTAACAGTATTACTACTCTTATCGATACTGCTTATCGGTCCGGTACTTTAACGGTATTCTTATCGGTACTTTTTGATATAAAGATATGTCTTCTTGGGGATGGACCAGCGGAATCATAATGAGTGGGTTGGTTTGCTGCAGTTTAAAAAACATTTCACAATCTTTATAAGGGTAATTTAATTTTACTCCAAATAGTTATGTATTTCTGAATGTTTATTTTGTGCATACTCCACTGAATTATTTCAATTCTCAGTGTAATAATAAATTATTACACATATAGGCTGATTTATTTAAGTAGTTAATAGAAAATGGATTAAATGTGTAATTTCTTTTCACCCATGTGGAATTAGCATAGTTTTAAGGTTGTGGAAACCAGTAAAATCGAATTTACAGTTGTTTTAAATAGGGTGTATTGCATTAGCATATATAAAGAATGTCAGAGTTCAAGTAACATCTGTTAGCATTCAAGATACATACCTGACATAGATGAGGCATCAAGAGATGAACTAGATTGGGCTAAGCAGTCAAAAACAATGCATCTCTCTGTCTGTACATGATGCACTTTTGACAGGTGCTTTGACAGATTACTTGTGTTTCCACCCTTACAAGCAAAGGTTTTGTTGCACTTGTGGCAACGAGCATGGTTACTGTCAGCATTACCTTTGGTGAAGTGTAACCACACTTTTCTACGCCATCGTCACGAATTAAGAGCGTCTTTCTTCTGTGCGGCTGTTATTGAAAATTAGAAACTATTGTTGAGATAAAATGTGCAAGATAACATTAATGTAGCAATAACATATAATATTTTTTTTCCTGAGGACCGAAAGCAGAACCGATAAGGGCGGAGCTTATCGATGCTCCAGTCTTTCATAATTTTGCCCCGGGGCCCATTTAATACCGGGTTTCGGTACCCATCCCTACTTAAGAACCCCATGAATTTAAAGCAGAATACAAGTCCTGTTCTGCTCACTTTGTTTTGTTTTTTTTATAAGAAATTTGTCAACACAAACCATTTCAGTTTCAATATGAATGGGGAACTAGGCCAAGCTTCATTTAAAATCTGTATTTTCTTCCTCTCTTAGTCTGTAATACATAGTAACATCAATGCAAGCCAATGACATGTGCAGCAACATTAAACGTGCTATTCTTACATCATTGTTTCCATAGTTACCTCTGAAATAAGTGTAGCTTTTGTTCGCCGCAATTAAATGGAAGGTTAGATAAATCACTCAGAGTGCAATTAAACCCACTTTCATTATTTTTCAAGTGAAAAACTGAGAAATTAAACAATAATGTTAGAGTAATGTGATTTCTTACAGAACACTGTGTACTATAGTATTTTATGGGTAAATGACAGAGCCACTAACACGAATGCTCACATTTATTCATCAGTCACATCTTAAAGGAAAGGTTCACCCAAAAACGAAAATTCTGTCATCATTTACTCACCCTCGAGTTGTTCCAAATCTGTATACATTGATTTGTTCTGATGAACACAGAGAAAGATATTTGGAAGAATGCTTGTAACCAAACAGTTCTTGGCCACCATTGACTACCATATTAGTTCTGTTGAACACAAAAGAAGATATTTTGAAGAATGTAGGAAAGCAAACAGTTCTGGGGCACTTTTGACTACCATTGTCATTTTTCCTATGGTAGTCAATGGTGGCCAAAAACTGCAATGCTGTACTTGTCATCACACACTGTAGTGATATCACTGCTGATGCTACACCTTACCCAGAACATTATGTGATAACCTAGCCATCCACAAGCATAACTTTATCATTTGCGTTGTTTTCTTAATTATGTCTATGATATACAGTAGCTTGTACCTATTTGTTTAAGACAGGCAGATATTCTTAGCATACCAAAACGCCTGGGTAAAAATGATAAACCTAGCTAACCAAAAATGTCTTGCTAGTTAGAGGTCTGATGGATCCACCAGCATAGCAGCACACAAAACACAACATATGTTCATGTTAAGCTATGCGGGACCTATCAGCAGGGTATAACACACACAGGCAAATCACAAAGTGGCTTTGTTGCCTTGTAGAAAGAAGTCTGTGGTCTATATCTGTGTGTATGTTGGTTTCATCTTTATGGACATGCAGTGATAAGAGCCACAGTGAACATGATTGTTTTTAGCACGGAAAACAAAGAAGCTTTTTTAATATATAATCTGCCATCTGTTCTCTGGCTCGAACATAAAATTCAGCAGTCATCTCTATTTTCGATTTCATGTACTCCTGGAAAAGCAAGTTCCTAAGCAAGTTCCTTTCTTTCCATTTTATGAAGTAATGGAGCAGGACACAAACTAATTTACTTCAAACCGTTGTGTATTTAATGGGAGACAATAACAGTGATGCTAATATTGCCCTGTTGGGAAGGCACTAGTTTTCCCTAAGGAGGATGGGTAAATTCACCAAAATCATGTTAATCCTGTCTGAATTAAACAAATTTTAGGCCCGGTTTCACAGACATGGTTTATCTTAAGCCAGGACTATGCCTTAGTTGAATTAAGATATGTGTGTCGCTTTTATAAAAACGCCTTAGAATACATTAATTGTGTGCATCTTGAGACAAAACAATGGCACAGATATATTTTAAGATATTTCTGGGTTATACTGTATTCAGTTAAGACAGGTCAAACATTCATTTTAGTCTGGGACCAGCCTTGTCTGTGAATCCGGGCATTCGTTTTTTTTACCCTCAGCTGCAATTATAGAGCATCTACCATTTTTAGGCTAACTCAGTTATCCTCCGAATTCAGAATCCGTTTTATGGCCCAAGATGCTGGGAAAGGCCCTCCAACCCTCCAATGACCCTGCAGAGGACAGGCCGGTTTTCAGAAAAACAAAGTATAATAAAGGCTGGTATCTGTGAAGATATAGACAATACACAGCTAAAAGTTCTTTAAATTTAATTTCTTCCTATCAGAAGGAACACTAGGGTGAAACCCTCTTAATCTGGAAAAGGCAATCCACAAACACACACATACCTCTCTGTTCCCAACACATCCCATGCAGGAAATGCACAGAGAAGACGGTGATGTCATGCTAAAGATCAATACGATAGAAGTCCTAATGTAATTCGGCTGGAACGGTGGGAGCATCTGAAGGGCATATTTGACTGCAGGCTTTCTCACGTGTTCTCAACACAAAAGTGCTCATGTGTCCGAATGATAGTGCTCATATAGCAGGTCATGTGTCTGAGCGCAGTGGTCTGACTGACCGATGACCTCACCTCTGATGTCTTTAATAAGAGAAAGATGGCAGTAAGAATGTCTACTGAAATGTGTGCGTTTGAGGGTTTAAAAAGCCGGTATTAAACCTGGATTTGATCCAAAGCACTTTATTCTATCCCCAATAGACCACCATCATAGAAGACCAGCACATTTTTTCTGTCTCGCACTTATCTTTACTCTCCCTTATCCTCACGTGTCAAATATGCATCAAATAGCGCATGTACCCGCATCTTTCAAATATTTATTAACATGTTTGTCAAGCTAGCCAACACTAAAAACTCAACTAAAGTGTATGTGATGGATAGATCATCCTTATAGTTTGTCTCATAATCTGTTATGCGGTACACAGCTCACTAGATTTTTGCAATAGACTTAAGTGTTAAAGGGTAACTCTGGCCAAAAAAGAAAATTCTACAATCTGAGGAGTCAGAAAGCTTCTAAAACTACCTTAATTCGCGTTTTGCGGAAAAATGGAGGTCATACAGATGTTAAACTACTTGAGGGTGAGTAATTAATTGCAGAATTTTCATTTTTGGCCGGAGTTACCTTTAAGTGAATAGAAAATATAATTTAAAAGTAAAATAATGCTTTTGGCATTAAATGTTTATTGCTTTGATTTAGTTGTATAGATTATTTTTTCCAGGCACGGCATATTAACATGCCCTTCATAGAATGCTTTTTCAGACATTTACATTTGAGGAATAGTGCAGCAGAAGGTGGGAGAGGGGGTGACTGTGAATGACCTTCATGCTGTTGGCAGAAAGAGGACAACAGTTATTTTCCACAACATTAACCTGCTGGGTTAATTACCCGTCTGATCGTTGAACATTACCTTACAGTCCAAAACATGCTTGTCCTGGTTCCCAAACTAGAGCGAGTGATTTGAGGGAAAACAGATTCAGTTAAATATTTAATGAACAATTTAGGACAATTTCCAAATTAACATAATAATATAAAAGCTGCAATGATGACGGCATCATTTGACTTGGACCCACCCAGACATAGCTACAAACAGAGATGGCGGTATAGAGGCAAATGTTACAGATTGTAGCTTTAAAAAATAAATATTGACTATTTTCTGTCACTTACTTTATGAGTTTATATGAGTTTTATGTTTGTATGTAACCTCCAATGCTATTTTGTGCAAGCCAGGACACTCACTAAGTGTACTCGCTAAATAACATAAATAATTCATTTTACATAAAGCAGTTAGAGGCAGTCAGCAAAGCAGTCTAAACATTTCAAGAGGGCTGGTTGATTGCCTTTATCACTGTCTTCTAAAGAATCTCGTGCCCTATTGCCTGAAAGCCCCTTTTCTTCATCCAGTGGAAGGACAAACCATGGCTGTGTCACATCGTTCTTCCCTATCCAAAACCCAGCTCTCACAGCCCTTGAGCCAAAAGACTTGAAAGGGCCCTCTCAAAAGAACAGGGTTACAAAGTCCAAGCGGCAGGGGCTGCCAGAGGTCTTCATTGATCAGCACGGCAGACATCAACAATGACCGTCTGTGACTTCAAAACACCCTCCCCCTTATTCACGTCGAACACATTTGCCTTCTCCATCGACCCACATACACAAGCGCACACACATCTGCTGTAACAACGGCTGCTTTGCTTGTGGCCCCCACTGATTCTTCAGGGGCCGTCTGTTGAGCGCATCTCTCAATGGCCTCGTTATGCCACCAGCCAAACACCCACCTCCTGATAGTACGCTCGCGCGCACAAACACCCGCCTGATGCCAGGGCACAGCTGGCACTCTGAGAAACACGTGAGCACGTGAGACGGTTCCCATCAAACTCGTGTTGTGTCTCAAAACAAAAGACCGCGAACAAAATGTTTTTCTTCGTCGAGATAGACGGAACCAAATGTTGACCGCGTTTTGTGTGAGAAAAAAGATGTTAGTTTGTATTGTGCCGACTCCACAACAGAAATAAAGTAAATGTAGATTTTAAGCGATATTCACATGCAGAAACAAAGAATGCCTTCCGATAACAAACCATGGAGAAAACCTGAGTGAAACATATACAGCCCTAAGCCCTGCCCAGTTTGGCGGTTAGCGAACTAAACCTTATGCAAATTATCAATAGAATTTGTTTTTATGGCTGATATTATCAGTTCTGTTTGCATTTAGTGCGCTGGAAAAACAGCCCAAGGGCCCAAACCACAGTTCCAAACACACCCACACATATAGCTTTGTTCGACTTAACAGAATAAACACATCATCAATAACATCTTCATTAGCGGTAGAAAAAATAAAAACGTATTCGTTGAGCCCACACAGGCCTCGTCACGGATACCGAAACAGAGTTGAAGAATTGACTCTGATTGCTTGTTTACAGAAACTGGAGGCAGCCTCTGCACAAACATGCACATACAGAACAATGTGCAAAAAAAAAGTATTCATGTCTTAAAGGACTTTTTAAAACTGGCAGCATGCCTAAGCAACTAAGCAATCTGTAATTTTTTTGGTTAAAAATAAACAGGAACTTGAAAAAACAATGTTCAAAATGGTCTCCTGAGCATTCCCTGATTCAGTAAAGGAGTAGTTCACTTTAAAATAAGCCCCCATTGACTTTCCATACTAGGAATAAAAATTACTATGGAAAGTCAATGGAGACTTTAAGTGAACTACTCCTTTAAGCAAATAATGATTTATAATTTGAGCTGTTTTACATTAAATGTCAAATTTAAAGTCTAGACACCAACCAATATAAAGCTAAGTATGTAAAGTGACTAGAGATACACCAATATATATCAGCCAATAATTGGTATCGGTTGATAAAAGCAATTTTTCACACTAAGTGTCGATATATCCTGTCAATCAAAAGAGGACAGGAAAATGCAATGAAACTGTGCTCTGTATATACAAAATGGTAAGAAACGTCACCAGTTTGATGTTCAATAGCCCTTATATGAAATAATAATAAAAACGTAAGATTATTAGAAAAAAGCAATACTGAAGCCCCTCCCCCAACCCTTAATGTCACTGGTGCAAAAGCAAATCGTACTAAAATGTACAAATAAGATCATACGAATTCATTACGAAATTGGCCACCTGAATTTGGTAAAATACATACAAATTCTTGTAAGATTATGTTCAGTAACCTGCAATTTTGTTTTCAAACATAGATGGCGACAGATGCAAAGTATTGCAGCTTTATAGTCAGAACGTTTGGTATATACAGGAAACCACTCCTGGAATTAAAAAAAAGGAGGACGGGACTTGATTTCAAACTTTTGGGAATTAACCGTCGCATATGCAGACAACAAAAATTTTGATTGTTAGCATGCTACAGTCTTTAATACTGCATCTTTGAATTTATCCTCTTACAATGCAAAACAAACAAAAAATCCTGCCCACTCGGACTGGCCCATGTGGAACACTTCAAAGTGCTCTTGTTTATCCGGGTTCTAGCTTTCCTTAGTGTCTCACATGCACGGCCACATCATTTGCAACAAATCAGGAAAACCCATCTAGCACAAAAAGAAAACAAGCCCTGTTCCCCTACTGCAAACACACCCTTATGAGAGTAATCCACATCTGTTAAGGTCCGTTTTTGTTTTTATCGCTACCGAATAACGTTCTCAGAAATTCTAGCCGAGCGGTCCGTGTTTCCTCTGCTTGTTAAGCACAAAGCAGCAGGTGTGGCAGCCCTGTCCCTGCTTGCCTATCAGAACCGGAGGGGAAAGAATAGGTTTGATAAGGAGTTCACGCAGCCCAAACAGAACACTGAAAAACAAACACAAAAACCAGGAAGGAGTGGAGAAGGTGGAGTATTTTCCTGTAGGATTATTTTCTGCTGAATCAGGGACTTTTGTTTGTTACCATAACACTGAACTAGTACCTGTATACCCACAAACCACTCAACTCATATTCTCTTTCTCAGGAAAACGTCAAGTTTCAGAGGACTGTTGAAAGCGCCGGCTTTCCTCCATCGTGGGCTGGCTTTCATGTGAAACTGTGGCGAGGCATATGTGGGAAGACGGGCCATAAATGTACTCTGAAAATGAAAAAAATCCACCCCCACCTTCACATGTGACGGACACCTGGAACAAGCTAGTCTTCAGCAGCTTATGCCGATGCACACGTAAAAATACATTTCAAAGTATTTCTCAAATTACGTGCAATACTGTCATGAACAAAATTACTGATAGGAAATAAATTTCCTGGCACCAAATTTAGTTCTTGGTTTCTTTTTACTCGATGCAAGCAATGTAAAACATGAAGCAAAGCTTGTCGTAATGGAGTAATACATTACATTATTGTTCTACTTCATTTGATTTTTGTATTCACAATTCCCGTGTTAATGTGTGTTCAATAGCTTATTTTTTCAGTACAGTATCAAAATTGGTAACAAGAGCTGAGAACATGTTACAAAATCCCTAGAGATTTATATTTATATGTGTGTATTCAAAGCTCTCTCTTGCTCTCGCTCGCTCCTTTCTTGCCCTTTTTGACTCTCACTCTTGACAGCTGTTTTTTGCATCGGTCTCTTTGACTTAGGAAAATAAGCTTGAGATCAGTGGTCCAAAACTGCCAATGTCCTGACTGAACAGCGAGTCTCATTCAAGCCCATGTTGCTCTCAGCACCCTGCAAAATGACCTTTGACCTCACTAAATGGTAATAATGCAGGGACGCAACCCAGCCCGTAAGAGAAATACTTTGTCCAACCAGAGCAACCAAAAGGTGTAATTTATGTGGAAAAACATTCATGAAACCAGTCAAATATATCCCTATAAATACTTTTGGCAGACATGTTTGAAATTGTTAAACACAGCGGAGCAAATATAAGGTCTAGAGATTTTTCTGTTTTTGTATGGAGTTTTACAATGTGTAAGAAATAAACCATACACGTCTGCACACTGTAAAAGTAGTTACAATAAACTTCTATAAATAAGCGTGCGTGCATCCAAATGTGTTTTGGAGGGCGTGATGGGCCTGTAAGTGTACGCTTGGAGAAATTGTGCACCGAAAAATACAAAAATCTATTCATATTAAGATCTTTTCAAACCTGATCTGAATGATTCATTTACATTCCTGACTCATTGGTCCAGAACCTCAAAGCCTCAATTCGTCATAATTACTAAAGGAAAAAATAACGCAACCATTACTTTTCTTAAATACTTTCTTTCGCATTTCATGGAAGAAAGTCAGTCATGCAGGTGTCGAACTACCAGCAGGTGAGCAAATGTTGGCCAAAGTTTTGTTTTCAGAAAAGCAAATCCTTCAAGACTAGTTAAACATTGACTTAGTCAATGGCTTGGCCTTTATACTCGTGTGTTATTTAATTTGGTCAGTGGTACAGTAAACACAGACCTACATTACACAACATCTTTAATAGTATAACAAGTATAATAGTAAGAACTGGACACTTCCCAAGTGTTCTGCTTTCTATGCAGCCAGTGTTTATTGCTGCTAGTGAACATCTCTGCACAGCAGCACACAGGGGTGACAGCAGCAGGCCCGAGCCGGTTCACATTTTAATAAACTGTGCCATGTATACACCTGTCATTATGTCTCTCAAAACAGGCAAAATAGGCTAGGAGGGAAAAACACACCCCTACAATGCTAAAGCTTAGGGTGTCTTCACATATGCCATGTTTGGTTCGATTGAAACAAACTCTGGTGCGATTGCTCTGTTAGTGCGGTTTATTTGTGTCTGCCACCCGAACTCTGGTGCGCACCAAACAAGCGGCCCGAGACCGCTGAAAAGATGGGTCTCGGTCCACTTTCAAACGAACTCTGGCGCGGTTCGATTGAAATATGAACGCAACACGGACCAAAGGCATCGAACCGAACCAAAACCAGGAAGTGATAACAATATACGACCCGAAAATCAAGTGATTTGTTTTTTAGATATGTGCTTGCGCATATAACGGAGGAAATCCTGGCGCCGTTTTGACTGTTTTAAACACTTCATGAGGTCTTCGCGAGTTACCGGCTTGCTAAAAATACCCTCATATGCGCAGTCATACACTGAGCATGTATAACCCAGCACACAGCATTGTTTTGGATATCCGGTAAGTTCCGTTTTAAAATATAAATCATAAAAGCTGTCCAATCACTTTGCGACTTTACAGGCAAGCTGTTAGGTTCGAAATATTTAGGTTCGCTTTTAAAATGCCAGTGTAAACGCTAAGTGAACACGGACTACATTTATTTTTGTATTTTTTGGTCCGGACCAAAAGAACCAAACGAACCGAACTACAAGTATGAACACGCCCTTAGACACGCTTACTCACCACCAGACACTTTCAGGAAAATGCTACTTCCAGGCTTCGTTACAGAAGCGGTCTAAGGCCTCTTTCATGAACAAGCCTAAAAACAATCCCTGCAAACACACACATAAACCTTTTTATATAGTTTAGAAATAATTACAACCAGCAGACAGACACACACCCAAAATCAATCTCAGTGAGGCCTTTTTTATTGCAGAGGCTCTCAGCACAATAAAGCATGAGACGTAAGAGAGAACCATCATTAAGGTTGTAATATGGATCCATCATAAAGAACCTGCTTACAGACAGCCGTGGAATCCATCAGTCATTTAGGTCACACAATGTACACAAATACTGTATGACATATGCACAAGATGGTCACTGTGTGCCTGCTCCAGAGAATCTTGCACCTCTTTCTGGAATTTAGCACAGTTTTGTGCCACACATACACACTTCTAATATTTTTTTTACACAGCTAGATATTTCTACTATATAGCTAACCTTAAGAGAAAACTTTTTTGCGTTTTTATAATTTTGAAAAAAACATACGTTTTTTTGTATATTTTTGTATTCACAAATGAGGATGCCCCCAAAGAGAGGTTTTGCTTGGATTTGTCAGGTTTTGCTCATTTCCGAATCAAATGTGCACAAGTCAAACACTAAACATACATAAGAAAGAATTAGACACTTTCATAGCCATCAGACTTTAGATCTATAAGAATATTAAAATAGCAGTGCATGACGCACATATCTACCTACATGTAAAGCCAACAGCAGCACAGTAAACAGCTCTTACGTAACACATCCAATCACTATAGTAATGAACAGTCCTTGTGTGAACCACAGCAGTAATGAATAGCTTTTGTATGGGTGGAGATGGGTGGTGTATTTAATGACTGGGAAATGGTTTACATCACTGACAAAAGCCTATACAACCATCTCAAACCGATATGCAGAAAGATTCAACGCACTTCCTGCATCGGTTTGACCTAACATAATACTGCCGTGAGACGTGGGACCTCCAAAATGCCATTGCTTTCAAAAGTTAATAAAAGATTTAAATTCACAAATATGCATCAGATGGTCATGTGTTGGTTATTTCTCAGTGGGACAGTGAAAGCCTCCAGCGATGGGTTGATTGGGTAATAAACTCGGGAATAAAATAATAATGCACAGCTTTCTTTGTTTTCAAGATCAACAGAAAAAGAAAACAACAAATTAGGAATGCTTGCTTGAATTCTCAGTGGGAGCTTCTTTTTTTCTGCACGGCAACACATTCGCCGTGAGTTCCAGAATGGTGCGCTACAGAAAAATACAAACAGGAGAAATAAGAAAAATATTTGGAAGGTTAAAGAAGCAAATCAAGCAAAAAGAAAGGTTGTGTCAATTTACTCATCCTCAACTTATTTGCCATTACATTTTCCATAGGACATAAGAGAAGAAACAACTCAAGAACCATTACGCAGCTCCTGCCAATGGTTTATAGTGGCTGTCTGCCAACTCCAAAAATAAATGCATAAATGGTAAGTCCACAAATACTTAATAATTCATCAAAAATGTCTCAGTTTTGTTGCACAGAAATAAAAAAGCAGCATATGAGTTTGCAGTGACATGGGGGGAGTAAATAAAGACAGAATCTTAATATTTGGCTGAACAATTCGTAAAATATTTCTCAGCCATAGATCTTTCACAAAAAACTCAAACCGTGAGTCGCAAAACAATGAAAAGCACAAAGCAAATTCAATGCAGAATGTCTGGCATCCTGTTGTAATCAGAGACATATATTTTCCTGTCAAGGGATTTAAATGAGTCATAAATAAATAAAAAAGCATCTGACTAATAAAAAGAGACCTGAAACACTATAATAACGTCACTGTAATAAATAATATCAGTGGTGGAGCACAAGATGTGCTACTGCGTCATTTGTTGTGTTTAATGCAAACCAAAGGGATAAAAGAAAAACGGCTAGATTCCTGTCTTGATGAGCCACAGAACTTCACATGTTGGATGCTTGTTTGCACAAACTTCTCAGTGAGTGAAACATAAACTTGTTTGATAAAAGAGATAAACGTTTTTACATTTCTTATTAAACTGCAGCTTCAGATCATCAGCTTTTTCAGAAAGGATCTATAGACCTGTCTGAATCGAAACAAGTTCCACACACAAATCCTGTAAATACATGTTAAGGTTTTTGAGGTGTCAGCCTTACCCATAAAATCTGCAGAGTCAAACAGCTCTCTAGAATAACAGTCTAGTCCAGACATCAAACAGCACTGAATCAGTCAGCATCATTGAATCAGCTGTCACTGGTGACGCAATTCAACCTGCACGGACACGGTCCTGGACCACATGAGGACACTGTTCACAGAGACACACATCTCTGCCGGTTCATTTATTTCTGAAGGTATTTATTTCAACAAGTCACCAAAAACCGTGCCTTGTTAAAAAGATATTTTAATGTTTGTAGTTTTTTAATAAACTGGAAATATTCTCTTTATAGTGGTTGCACATGAGATACTTCTGTGATGTCAACCATTAGCCACAACCAGTAAAAAGCAGTCAAAATGACCTTCACTTTAAAACAAAATGGCCAAGTCCCCAATTGTTACCCTTATTAAAGGGTAAGTACATCCCAAAATCAAATTTGTGTAACCCACATGACGTTAAACATGTTTTAAGACCTCCCGGCATCTTTAGAGCACGAATAAAGATATTTAGGTGACATCCGAGAGATTTCCAGGCCTCCTCATAGACATAACGGTTGTACTTGTTGTCAAGGTCCAGAAAAATACTAAAGACATCGTTAAATTGGTCCATCCGCTCATAGTGGCACAATTGAATTTTTTTGAAGCGACGAGAATACTTTGTGCGAAAAACAAACCAAAATAACATCTTTAATCGATATATTCTCTGTCATGTCAGTCTATGGTGCGGGTTCACGAGAGCACTCGACGCATGAAAAAGTACCCTATAAAGTCTATATCTATAAATAGTCCAAATACGTGTCAAATATAAATGTTTACTGTTAGTTCTGTTAAAAAGTCTACAGTACTACCCACCATCTATTGATATGAGTTTGTGACTGACAAAGGAACATGTCTTGGCCTAGTCTTAGACCATAAAAACAGCATAAAATAACAGCCTACAGAATTGCTTTGGGGTGTATTTGTATCTGCTCTGCATTTTTGACATGGGCACATCAAATACATCTGAAAACAAATGCATATTGAAAGTGGCTTTGAGATCACCAAACAATTCTTGTAAATATCAGATGCAGTGGGGTTTGTGCCAGACCCATGAGTGAGAGACATGAGCTCAGAGGTTTGTGTGTGTATATTCTGGTGTGTTGTTTAACATCGGTTCTGGATCATTTACACATGGTATATGCAAACAACTCTAATGTGAACCAGTCGGGTCCAAAGCTGTAGTTCTGAAACTCACGCAAGCATCTACACACACCCTCGGACGTATAAATCATGATATGCAATGGTGATAGTCAGTGCACCGCATTATATAACACACTCAAGGACGCAGGCTAAGAAAAGTCATCTTAAGATAAACAAAGAAAAATGCAGCCCCGTTTACGTAATTTAAGCAACAATATTCTCTGGCTAAAAAAGTGAATGTTATGTTTAGTACAGTAAAGCTGGAAATATTAAAACATGACACAATGTGTTGGCATTTTGAGTCAAACAGCCGCCTTCTGTTTACAGAAAGGAAATGGTATCGAGTTGGTGGAAACAGAATTTCACACTCTGCCAGTATGTTAGCAATGCCATAACACTAAAGAGTGTTAGAAACTCCAGAAACAACTCAGTGAGCAAGTGCCAGTTGTATGCATGTATAAATAATATCTAAAACCAAAAAGTTACTTTTTATGGCCCTCACTATTATATTGTCTAATCTTTTTTCAGATGGAGGGTTAGTACTTAATATTATTATCACATACAAAAAAAGCAAATATTAAAACAACACTCAAAAAAAAAGTTGTTGAAAGAACTTAATTAAATTAAGGAAAACTTTTCCACGAAATTGAATTACATTTCTCCAACAAAATCTAATTTGTTTGAAACGATTCTTTATAATCTTGTTGTATGAACTTAATGTGTGCCATATACATGCATATTTTACATAAAACCAATATAAAAAACCCAATTTTATCGATTAGATTATTTCAAAGCATTCAAGATTTTTTTTACATTATACATTTTTAACATTAATTAGACATTACTTCATTTAACTTCAATAAGAAGGTATTAGAACTCAACAGACCTAACCAAAAGCAACACTTTTCTGAACAATGGTAACCACAAAACTCAAAAATATGACAAACTCTTCAAAACCTTAAAGATAAATGAACATTAAAAACTAAAAAGGGTTTCTTTTTACTGAAAAATGCATAAAATAACACTTATTTAAGAAAATAACTCAAAATGCAGTTATACGCAAAGCCTGCTGGGAAATATAAGTCCTCTGCCCAATTGTAACTGTTTTATGTTAACACAACAGAACTCCTTTATGTTGTCCCAACATGAATGGATTCAGTTATATGACTAAACATAAAAAATCATGTTGCGACCAAATTTTCCAAAAGTTGTGTTGATTTAACTTAAGCAAGTTAAGTAAGTTGAACAAGCAGCAAAAATCTTTTTTTTTTGAGTGAAATACTGTATTACATCTTTGAGAGATCTTCACAAATACACACACACCAGAAGGTATTTTAGTATGTGTCCAAAATGGAAAGACGAACCAGCGGAGAGAAGATTGCAGAACTGCAAAATATATGGTCGTTTACCTCACTTTCTCCACAAAGCACAGCTCTGTCAAGCACCGGGCGAAAAATCACATTTACAGGCCGATTCTTTTCCGAACGGCCCTAGATTTCCCGAAAGCTATAATTATCCATCTACCGCAGCAAATAATTATTAAAGACAGAAAAAAATACAGACAGAGGGAGAGACAGAGAGAGAGATTTTATTGAACAAAGAATGGGGGGTATGCAGTGTTGGGTAAGTTACTCTGAAAAAGTAATTAATTACTAGTTACTAATTACATATTCAATAGTGTAATTAGATTACTGCACAAATTACTCTCTCCAAAAAGTATTTAATTACTTATTACTAATTACTTTCTATATCCTATATCAACCTTGATTAGTTAAGTGATTCAAGGATAGACATGAAACGGCTCTTTTAATTCAGTCAAATAAATAACATAAAACTACATAAAGTAGTATTATTAACTGACCAAAGTATTACAAATGTGAGAATTAACATTAAAGCACGGATTTTGAAGTTAGACTTTGAATTTTGATGTCAATTCCACTATTGCACACACATATTACACAAAGTATTTAGTTTAATTACATCAAAAGTAACTAATTAAATTACAGAAAAATAAGAGTAATCCATTACTTTACTTTTTCAAGGGGAAAGTAATTACATTACAGTAACTAATTACTTGGTAACTAGTTACACCCAACACTGGGGGTATGGTGCCTGGTGGCCTGATAAAGCAAGAGTGAGTAGGATCCACTCTGTCAACCAGGATTCATGAGAATTATTTCCTCATTTCCTCACCCTCATGTCAACCTGTATGACTTACTTTCTTCTGCAGAACACAAAAGAAGATATTTGGAAAAATGTTGGTAACCAAACAACATTAGACCCTATTGACTTGTATTGTGTGGACACAACACCACCGAAACATTTCTCGAAATATGTTCCCGCTGTGTTCAACAAAAGAAAGTGTCATAAACTGGTTTTGAACCACATGAGGGTGAATAAACGATGACAGTTTTTGATTGGCAGAACTATCCACCTAACATGTGAAAGTCATAAACACACAAGTTTAGTTTACAATATAGAAACCACATCCACCTCATGAGTTCAACAATCTTCATCAAGATTTTGGCATCACGTGTCACATACTGTACATCACTACTATATCAACCAATGTAGATAAACTGCTTCCACATATTGACTACATACACAACTTTTCATACACAAAAATTCAGCATTCGCTTATAAATTACATTAAAGACAGACAGTGCCTTGAATCCGATATGAAAATCAGACTGGATTTGTGTGCAGTGTGAACAGGAAGTGGGAAGTGACTCCAGCACACACTAGCTCAGATGACATGGGGGTGGCAGACTACACAGTTCACAGATCTCACGTTCTGATTGAAAGAAAAATGCATACTCACAGCTCCATCATGTGCCATGTGGAAACACTTAAATGGTCTCACCAGCCACCAATTCAAACCACACCACAGCATTTTCAGACGCACCCAATATTATCTGCAGTCTGGGTCGTTGACAGGAGCCATACCGAGCCACCCATACTAAACATCAAACTCATCCATGCTCAGACAACTAACACTAGAAAAGAAAGCCTTCAACATAACCATAAATCTGGCTTTAAACCATAATGAAGCTTTTTAAAATACACACAAAATCAGACTTGATCAAGTAAGCAACATCTGAAATCTGAAAAGGTAATATTCTAAACATAGTACACAAATTAAACATTATATAAAAACAAAACAATAAATTAATAAGAATAATAAAAATGCAATTATGATCTGTTAAAATACTATAACCTCATTACATTTCATGCAAGGGACATCTAGCAATACTGGAAATTAAATGTTTATTTTCATTTTTTGTTAAAGGTAATTTGAAGGTTTGAAAAAAAAAAAAACGATTTGATTTTGGTTGTAAACTGTTAATGGAATAAGTCAGTCCAATGCATTGTGGGATACAGGATTCCATGCACTGCACTCTGTTGTGTACTGCATACTTTGTCAAATGTAGTGACTCATTAGGCATTCCATACATACAAAAAATTCACATACTGTTCACGTATACATTTCTTCACTATAATATGCTTTCCATTCCTGTATTGTAAACAGAGCAAAGTAGACTAAACTAACTGCAGGGCTGCTTATATGTTATCCTTGGAGGTTAAACGTTAAACGTTAAAGCGTTAAACGACGTTTAACGTTAAGGCGTTAAACGATGGGAGGAGGTTTAAGAAAAATACACATCTACCATGACGGAGGGAGGTCAGTCAGTATGACCACGAGTGCAGTCTCGGGTTAAAATCACACACCTGGACGTTCTCACAGAGAACGTGCATAGCCATTCCATTGTGCAAAATGTCTGAATTCAGTCACCTTCATGGGAAAACATTTACTGCTGTTTGGGTCTTGCATTCTGTATGCCGTGCACCTTGGCAACAGCGTTTCAGCAAATCTCAACAAACTAGCAGTTGTTTTCAATTTACTAGCTGTTAAAAAGATTGTTCTCAGAGAGATTAAAACAACAAGGCACAGGGCAGAACCGGCTGAACCTGACACACATCTTATAATTCCATCTGAGTTTACAGAGTTTATTTCCTGAGTGGAAAATAGGATCTTTGCTCCATCCCATAATACAATGCGCGCCGCAGCGATGCAACATTGCATCTGTGTCGTGCTATGTGTTGTGGACTATGTTCTACTATGTTATGCTGGGAATTTAAGCAACGCTATTTAACACACAGCCTTTACCCACCAAGGAGTTTAGGGCGTCAGTAATGCAAGAAAGAAAAAAAGAAAAAGAAACATACAACATTCAAGCCCTGCACATGCCTATACAGGAAATTTGCCACCTGAATAACACTAATTTCCAACACTAATAAAACACATTGCCTGTAATATTCAAGTATTTTTTTTCAACACTTTGAGAGGAAACATTATGTAAAGCATAACATATAAAACGAACGTGAACATCATACCCAACCCATAGTCCCGTTATTTGCTTTTGCAATGTTCAGGAAATTATACGCAAAACTGTGATAATGAGATCAGATCAGAATACAAATACGCAAATCTTTATAGTTCTAGTTTCGCGTATTTGTTTAACAACATTTTACACAATCTAAAGATATTAAATCTTACAAAATGGAACAGAGCAAACTTTATTGTAGCCACAAAAAAGAAGTTTCGTGGTGCGATTTGGGGAAAATATCGAATTGCGATTTCTTTGACAGACACTGCGATTGCAATTTGATTTGCGATTTAATGTTTCTAAATCAAGCTTCAACTCAATATTGTCAATAGTGTGCCGCACAGTATGGGTATAGTTACCCTGCTGAAAAACAATCAAACAATCAAAACCATTAGAGAAATTCTAATTGTTAAAACCATTACGAAATTCATTTTTGCAGTTTTGGGTATTATTGACATATGAATTACTGTTGTTCTATAGGTTGCCAACTGCCAGATTACCCCCATAGAATCCAAATACCAGTATACACTATTATAGTTTTCATTAAAACAAATACAACGCCCATTATAACCCTTAAATCCATAAAATGTTCTATTGTATTAGTGAATTATTAAAATGGTAAATGGGTTACACAGTTTGATTTATTAATTTTTAAGTAGGCCTATTTGGGATTTTAAAAACAAGTTGAAAATTTGCTGAATGTTTCATTTCATCCAAGTGAAATTAGTAAAGCAGTTAGATAGAATTTACATTTGTTTGAAAAGCAGAGCCAGGCCTGAGTTGGCACAGGTTGCGCGCGCGCGTGCGTCAAGCCTCGTCAATATTGCCAGATGCGTTTGTGGTGGACACATGCGGTGTGGAGCCGGACTCAAGTATAACGGAGACGCGCGAGTACAACAGGCTGTATGTGCGTCAAATTTAAACGGCGTAGACGCGGAAGACACGCCGCACTGGGCAGAGACGCGAGAGTATGACCGCCTGTGTGTCCGCGCGTCAAGTTTAAACGGTTCCTCCGCGAGACGTGGGAGACGCGCAACGCAGGGCAGAGACGCGCGAGTAATCTCACTCTCTCTCACATCGCGATTGCGATTCGATTTCGATTAATCGTACAGCCCTACACCAAACCAAACTGAATATGAGTCTTAAATCAATACCTCTGATCACAATAGTTCACAAAAGCTTATGGTCAGTGCCAAATGTTCAACTTGTCCGGACAGGCTTCACAGAAAAGACACAATTTAAGAAAGCTATCGTAAAAGATCTTGGTTTGTAGTAATGTAAAAGCACTGACTCGATATGTTTAATAGAAGAAAAAAAACTCTGCTTATGACACGTCACCTGACCTTTTGTTCACTAACAACATCTAGTTTCTCTCAGGAAGGACATTGTGCAAAATGACAAATAACCAGCATTAAGTCTAAAGACAGGGAGCAATGGCTGTTTAGTCTCATATGAAGCAGCTGAATACACCATTCTGCTTCTGTCTTCCACAGATAAATGACTTCCATGTATTATATCGGGACGCCGTCCCACAGAATGAGAATACTTCAGTGCTTTGAGATGAAGCCTAGAGGAACAAACAAAGCTATTTGAAATAAACAGTGCATCTGAATTGAAAGACTTAATCGGTTTGTGTTCAATTGTTCAATTGCTGTCTTGGCCAAAAAAAAAAGTTTACCCAAAAATGTAATTCTATCATCAGTTACACTCCTACAAACAAAGAAAATGTCTGACAAAACATTAGACATTGACAGACTCATCTACTTATCTCCATCTCCTTTTAATTGTAAAAGGCACCAATATATTTAAGGAAATGACATTTTCTGTATGCCTTTAAATGAGTCCCTTTTGGTAATTCTTGTTTTTCTGGTTATGGTGGTAATCTCAGGGATAAAACCACAGAAAATGGTGTCTTCCCAGACACTTTCTCAGAATAGTACTCATAATCTCAACATTGTCATGAACTTAAAACGAGAAAACCCTATGGCTGAAACTACAAAAAAAAAAAAGAGAAGCGGGAAATTTCTATCTTGATTTAATGCTGATCTCTAGAAATCTGTTCCCGTTAAAACTCCAAAACAATCGTGACGGCATTTATGAAAAGCAGTTTGTTTACGGAACACGAACAGTACATTCCCTTTCATCTATAGAACAAGCGTGTGTAACTATCTAAAGAAGGAATGCACACACCACACCAAATAAGCTCCACACCACAGAATGCATGAAGACAGCTGACCATTCCAGCTATCCCAGAATGCCACAGTCTGCAGCGGATCAGAGATGCGTTTTTTGTGCGGGAGATTGTGGTGGGTTTACAAGGAATATGACCTAAAAGGAAGCTCTGTACTAATTTGGGCAGGTCAACAGTGGTCATACTTACCTGATAGGCCAGCGAGGGGGGGGGGCGGTTGTACAATTTCATTTTAGGGATTATAACAATATGGCAATAGTAATTAGATGTACATGAGCAAATGGAAACTTAATTAGAGAGAAATTCAATTGCGTGACACAAAGAAAACACATTCCTCCAACATGTTGCAGGTCATGTTGATCAACATATTACTTAAGTAAAATAAGAAGAGACACAATTGCACAAATGCTGATCTAAGTGAGGACTAAATCAATAACAAGCTAATCATAAAAGCTATTAGTACTAGTTGGACATATACCATAATCCAAACTTCTCTCACACTATACAAACAGAAAAAGCACCTGCTCATTTGAGGTATTAAAAAAATGCAAAATGAACAAACACACTCAGCTGTTGGAGCAGTGGCTGGCAACTAAACATTGTGTGCATTGTGACATTTATAACCCAAGGCAAGACTAATAAGTGGAAGACCTAAAGACAACATTTTGCCTTTACAATCAGTGTAGAAGTGATCAATCTAAGGCAATGGCTCCCTCTTAAGGCCTTAAATGCACATAACAACTTAAAAGTATACGCAAATTAATTTGTTTTTCCAATAAATTATAAATTTGAACGGAAAAGTTGAAACATTCACACAGCAGTAAAAATTGATTACATATATCGTTTAATTGTGTTACTACGGTAGCGATCACATACAGTACAATTCGGATCAAGTAGTGTAGCAACCAGATTCTGTTAGTTAACTATCTTAAACTGACGAGGCCTTGAAACCTAATTTTCTGTAAAATCATTGATGTTTGAACTGAACTGTACTGGGCTGTGTCTTTAAATGAGGGCCACTCTGTATGTACTACACGCATGGTGCAGGTGTTTGAAAAAGGTGGTCAATTAACTCACAGATACGGAGATACGAGCTGTGTGTCATTGGATTGTAGATCCAGTTGCTTGCTGTTACCGGAGCTGCTTTCATCAGTTTGTAAGATGCAGTGCTATACACTTTTTAAGAAAATAAAACAAAAGCGTTCAAAGAAGCTGGACGAAGACGCGTCGGTTGGCCTCCTTTTCTGTTTATTCAACTTTGAAGTGTGGTGAGCGCCGCCATCTTTGATTTAGTCAACGTTACGTTTACAGGTGTACAGACACGATGTTGGCAATCAAGCCAACTCATTAAGACATTGTGAATTATCGATTTACAAGCTTAACTAACCATTGTTGTACAGAAGATGTCACACACAAAACCTTCATCGTAAGTTGCGGAATGTACAAAAAATTGTCCATTTGGTGTACGACTTTTAGATGCGTCATAATGGGGATTTTTCTGGAGAAGCTTTCGCCGTTTTCTGAAATTTGCAGTACACGCGCCGTAAATTAAGCCGTTTTAGTCGCAATACAGCTATGAAATATATTAGAAATTCTTATAAACATGTTACCATTTATTACTCCCATTATTGTACACATCTTTTTTTTCATATGTTGCCCAAAGAACACATTCACATGCAAATTAGAATAGATGCATTGTACAAAATGGGATTACCCATTTATGGCCATTTTACATTTACGATTATACATACAATATCAAATCATTGTTCTATTTTACATAACACGAGAATAAACATATCTTTTTATAGTGGTTTGTTAAATATCCTAAAACTAAAAAATTGTTTGGCAAATTAAAAATGTTTGCCTAGACAGAATCAGCAATAGAGTAATATGAATTTGTTTACCTGAACATACGTGTGATCGCCTAATTCTGAGATAGCAAGCATCAAAGTTTGATTCCCATCAAGATTATATTTTCACAGAATGTCCTCTGTGAAAAATTTATACGATTTTTTTCACTATACATTTTACTGTTCCCCTCTTCTGTCAAATTCTTTGTTTTATTGAACATTCATAATGAAAATGCTTTATTTAAAAACAGTCATATTGCCAACACTTAAATTAATATTAGGTGGATATTAACTCATTGGATAACATTTACTTGACTCCACTGTATACACAAACTAGAGGAATACCACAGAAGTGAACTGCACAATTTTATTCAGGCACAAGAGGGAGCCATTTTGGCTTAACATTTTGGCAGAGTCAGTATTCAAGTCTATTTCAACATGGACACAGACATACAAACTTACAGATACACACATACACCCAAATCCAACAAGGCCACAAAGTCCCTTTATAAAGTGCTTCATGTCAAGTATTACCAGAAAAAAATCCTCCATTCTTGTAAAGCTTTCCTTGACCCCGTAAACAAAGGAATGAAACCTTTCCATGGCTGCGAAATAAAATCTTCAAGCAAGCATACAGGGTCACGCACTGAACAGCAGGATAAACTCTGAATTGGTAGGATTTTCAGTTTAGTGCATTTTAAATGCAGCTACTTTGAGTTACAAGTGTGCGTCTAGTATACAGTAAAGCCTCAAATCACTGTTTAGAAAAAAAACCTGAATAAACCCATGTAAACTTTCAACAGCAAATCTTTTACAATGGCCTCAACACTGACTTTGAACTATTGAACGTGAACTTTCCAACATGCAGTTGCACCATGCGTAACCAAAAGCGCAATAAGTGCAGTAACTAGAACCTTCATTAGATCAAAAACGCCCCGTCCTTTTTTGTGCCTATATTATAGAGACAGAGGATCAGTCCTGGTACAGCAAGAAACCCGAAAAGGTGCTGTATTTCCAACTGCTGCCATAGATGGCACCACGATGAAGCCGGAGCCACACCTGGTCTCCCTGGAACAGCTGTAGGACAGCGTGGTTGCTAGCGGTCTCGTGATCCGGAGCTCCGTCATTAGCGTATGCAGACACCATCACCTCTTCGTTGCGCATGAGGTTGATGTACAGTGGCACGCTAACCGCCAGCTTCAGGATGTGGAAGATGAAGACGTAAGCGCCCGAAGCGGGGCAGGTGAAACGCCCGGTGGCCGTGTCGAACATTTCACCAATATTGGTATGCAGTAGTTCGAAGGCGATTGGCTGATCCAGAGTGCCTGGTGCGAAGTTGGCAGTGCGGGCAGCAGAGAAGGCCACGCGGAGTTGGGTGAGCGGGTACACGTGAACGGGCATCAGAGTGTGCGGTCCCTGAGGGTTGATGGGTACCTCCATTGGCGCGATTGAAAGCGTGTCGCTCATTCCAGAGTCGAACGGATATGCTCCCTCTCTGTCCGGACTGCTCACCTGTGATGAGTCGCTCCAACCAACTGTAATTAAAAAAAACATGGCTTAATAGATGGATGAATTGGGCCACTCACATTTCACTTTCACCGGCATTAAAATACTACTAATTTCCATTTTGGCACCAGCATGTACTGAAAATGATTGAATGAGTAAATTTCGTTTTTACCACTGTTCCTTTGTGTTGCTGTGCCTCCACTTTGTTTGAAGTTTTGCTGGTACCCGTTGTCCTGTTAACAAAACAGTTCAGTTTTGTTTATATATACACACACAAACACTGCTTTTCCCAATACACGAAGCACCCTTTAATTTTAAAAGTTAAAGTTATAAAGAGTCCCCATTGTCCTTACACAAAAAACAAACTTGATAAAAAAACAGATGAATGGATGAAAGCAGATCTATGACATTCGTAAAAGGCCCGATATTTACAAACACTGAATGTAGGTCATTTTAACTCAGAAATATTAAAACTAAAATATTAGATGAAATGAGCCATTTACTGTAAAAAAATGTGTATATAAGCAAGTTAAACATCTTACTCTGGACACATAAAGGGAAGATCCAGGGTCTCTGTGTGTATGGCTATGGGATATGAAGCCCCCTCCAGGAGAGCGTACATTCACTCTGTGAGCCTCATAACCTAGTAGTTGGGTTTAAGACAAGAAAGTTCCGCAAAAACGCACTAATTACCTTTTATTTTTTAACATCTACACAGTTCATTTAAATCTAGGCGTTTCATTGTCCCATAAATAGAATTTTTAATAATCACTTGGATATCATCATGCATTTAAATTAGCAGCTGATTTTAGGCCAAGCTACAAACAATAAAGATAGCACTTTTGGTCCCCAATCCACCAAGGATCATACCAAAGAAAAAGTATTAGAAATGTAAAACTGTGCAAAAAAAGTTTAGATACCACCACACGTCCAATTAAGTTGTATGTACTACGACGTCAAGGCAAGTCTAATGGAGAGAGAGTAAACCACAAAGAGTGAAACAGGAAGTGAAAGGTACCTCTGAAGCCACCAGGTGATCTGTATGAGTGAAGAAAACCCCTGCCTGCACGCGTCATACCTCTCGCTGTCCCACGTGTGTAGCTGGCCTGACCCAGACCCGACTGTGGCTGAGGGGCAGAGAACACATGACCGCCTGTGCTGACCGGACACTCAAACTGGCTCTCTGGAAGGACAAGCGTGGTCATTCAGTAAACATGCCTACGCCAACCAAATAATTCACTAGCCAATTGGCAAGCCAAATGGTAGTTTGACCTTCAAACATTTCATTTTGTATGCATGCGTGTTACCGATCTGGAGTTCATCTTCAGGCAGGTTGAGTTCAGGTGGCGTTTGGGTGCTGGCAGTGGAAAAACTTGGTGTTTGGGCTGTAGCGTAACTACGATGCATGGATTCAGAGAATCCACTCTCATCCGACTTCATCTCTGAGCCCTTACTGATGGGTAAAGAGGCCACACTGAACACCTGACCAAAAGACATACATTTGAGCTTAAGGCGTATGAGATCAGAGCTTGGGACAAGTTGTTTATAAACAGTTTACATTGTGCTCACAGAGTGAATGTTGTGGAAAGTATTTTCTGGACTGATAGATTGATGATTAGGAGGTGTTGTAAACGTCTGCGCAGACACAGGGGTTGACATCCCATTGCATAGCGTCTGCTTTCCTGCCTGACACACACAAGCAGAAATCTGGGAAATTGACAGTTTCAAGGCACTCAACAAAAATCTGCCATTTCGATGACACCACGTGAATTCTAGTAATTTTCTTTGTGTAAAGCTTGGACACATTACAGGCATCAAGCCTTTATCACTGTTATAACCATGTTGCATACGCGGTATACAAAAAAAGGATACAAATAAAAGTTTCCTTTTGGCAAATTTATGATAGAATCAACAAATTATTTTCCCCCCCAAAATCTGACATCTGCTAATGTGGATTATTCAAACCTGTACAGAGCTCTTGTTTTCCAGAGGGATTGAAATGGACGATCCTCTGCAGTACAGAGGTGGAGAGGTGAAGCCCTCACTTTCTTTCTAAACACAGAGAAAGTCAGTGAGGGGAAAACTTTGCCATTACAGGTTACAAGATCATATTTTCACTGTAACTAGTCAATTAAAAGACGGGAATAATTATACCTGTGGCTCCATAACGGTTTCTTGATTTTAGTTTTAAAAGCAACACAAGACAATCATTTTAAGCATACAGCAAAAACTCCTTACTTGTGGCTCATCTTTATTGTGCAGACTGAGATCAGAGCCATTTATAGACCCGTCTCCATTCGACAGACAGCCTTTAGGTTCTCCAGAAAACAGAATATGTAGCGGAGTGCTCTACGATTACATAAGACCTTGTTTTATCAATCAAGCAATTTTGGCCTGTCACATCACGATTCAGTCATATCAAAAGATTACGTGAATTCTTTATTTGCTTACACGCTGGGACTGAGGCAGCATATCTGACGGACTTCTTGTTAATTCCCTTTGTGCTGTAAATTAGAAAAATATTATAAAATGGCACTTTAACGCACACATAATATCAAAAAGAAAGTGTGGTAAGTGGGACAGGTGTACCAATGGGAGTAGAGGATGCAGGAGACTGCCGGCCTCTCTTAGTTCGGCTGCTACAAGGAGAATTTTCCCCATCCAGAAGAGACTCCTGCACACAGAATGCAGTTAAAAGTTTAAATGAAACATTTGCCATCCAAACAATACCTGATAAGGAAACTGAAGTAAGGCATACCTGCATAAAGCTGAAGGATCCAGAGATCTGATCCATCAGGGATTCCAGCTGCTGTTTTCGCTGAACAGGGTCTTTAGGTAACGGAGACTGTGAACCGAAAACTTCCACCTCTATAGGCATCTGAAAGCCATAAAAAAACACCTAGTTTTGTACAAAATCAACAAAATTGTTCCTCAAAAAATTAAGACAAACTAAAAAGTTGCAGAACTTGCAAGGCACTAAAAATGAAAAAGTAGCCATTTCAAAAAAGAAAAATCTCAACTCACGGTTTTAGAGTCATTATCCCCCTTGCCCTTCCGCTGTCGTTTCTAGCAAAGAAAAAAAAAAACAAGTTCTGTTTTTTCAGTTCTAGAAACAAAAACCGCTACTAATGTTTTGTTGGCATGCCACAGTGTGTCTATACAGACAGTTATCCACCTCTTTGGGGTCATTCATGGGCCTCTTCATAACGTCTGGGGTCTTTGGGATCAACCCTGCTGCTCCTTTCCATGGCTTCTGTACAGTAGGCTGGGGGGCTACAAAAGCATCAGAAAACTCCATTTCCCATGAGTCTGGTGGCTCCCTTTCCTTCATTGCCAAAAACTCCTCCTTCCAACTACGGGGCGGTGTATTCTCACCCTGACCGCACTTGCTGACGTCAGATTCGACTGTATAACGTCTGTTAAGAAACTGGCATCATTCAGAAGTTACTCACCTGCTTGTGAGTCCACAAGAAATAGTGAGAAATGTAAAGATTTCAGCACACGTCAGTTTTTACCTCTTTTAAAGGCACTTCTATCAAACTCGGCTTCACCGGAGCTGAAACACAGAAAAATGGGTCTATTATGCAATATCTTATATTAAGATCCAAAAACATGAGGGAAAAATGGAGTTAAAATTCAAACGAGTCTCACAGGAAAGGCTACACTGTGGGGCTGGAGGATCAGCTTTTCGGTTCTCGGATTTCTCTTGATTGTCATTTTTTAGTTGTACGTGATCAAAGAAGCCACAATCCACAAGTCGAAGCAGCTTCTCCTTCATGTTTTTATCTGTGGAAGAATGACAGCCATCCAATTCAAAACTAATGTCTGTAACCAACTACGGTACACGTACTTGACTAAACTATAATCAAGTCTGCATTAAATCACATCTTTCGTATCTTGACCCTAAAGTTTTAAGGATGTTATATCAAATCAACCATTAACAATATCTAACTGCATATTTACAGTATATAATTCAAACGTGAATGGTCATTTATTTTAAGAAACATCACTTGAATTAATTTAAGTTTTAAAGGCTGTCAATACTAAAATGCATGGGAATGTGGAATAAAGGTACAGTTAAACACTAGACATTTAAGGTAACTGATTTTGGAAGTCAGTCCAAGCTTATAAAATAACATACAAACAGCTTCCAAATAAACACTTATTTGATAGAACCACAGATTGAGACAGAAACTCACACGTTGAGCCAGCAACTGGTTTTTCTTTCCCTTCCAGCAGCTCCCAGTAAACAACAGCAGCCTGTTCCATCTGATCCTCCAAACTAAAGCAAAAAAAAAAAAAACACCAAAATCAAACCACATCCTTAGTGCCATAATCCACACATGACAAAATACTCATACACAAAATATTTAACAAACACCTTGTCAGGACAAATGTGCATTATTTTAAATAAACAAATATCACAGCCCTATTCTGCAGAAAATGAAAGTCAAAACAACCTCATTGTATGGTCTCTTTTGCATCCCATCAATGATGCAAGATCTAACAGACTGTCCATGTCCTGTGAAGACAGGTAACAGGAGTGTGTTGTCATGTTGCAGAACTTCCTCCGGACATCTTCTCTTTGCAGACTATGAAGGACATATTGCATCTGGAGCATCAAGCTCAGATGTGTCTTCTCTGACTCGATCCTCATCATCTTCTCTTGACGGACAGCTTTGCGTTGGGCCTTTAGCAGCTATGTTACACCAAAGAAATTTGTTTTCATGTATCTTTGCATAAAAAGCTTCACTGTTTGATTTTACAAGTGCTATCAAGCCAACGGACAAATTTTTAGTTAAAATACATGAAGTCTTTAAATGTTATTAACAAGTATGTTAATAAGAAAATCTTACATCCTGTGTGAGGACACCAAGGGTTTTCTGCAGCTCTTTGGCAAATTTGAGATTGTGGACCACCTCATCAAACTTCCCCACAGCTTCCTATAATGTTACATGTGCATCGCTGATATGGAAATAATCCCCAGATTAGAGATTGCACAAAACCAAATGAAAAACGATTACCATTTGGTCCTCATTCAATTTCTCCCCATTCTTCAGCCGCTCACTGTAGCTTTCCAGTTTCAGCTGTAAGAAACAAAAGCTTTATTTTCCATCAAAAGACACAAACAGTCAGGCTAAAATACAATGAGGGCTTTACACTAAAACCAAACAATGGATAAGCAGAATGTGTTTTAGCAGTGGTTTCTGAAAAACGATTCAAAATTACATGTTTTTAAAGTGAAGCACCTTCTTTTTCTCAATGTTACGAATCTTGTGCTTAAGGCAGATAAGGCCATCCTCGATATACTTTTCGTAGCCGTAATAGGTGGTCGTTGAAGGGCTTAGGGTGAGCTGGAGGGTGGTAAAAGATCGAGGGGAGTCCGATTTAGGGCTGCCCTGTCCACCATCCATCTCCATGGCCATTTCTAAAGGAGTCAATGTCTCTATAGACCGAGACTGTGACAGCTGAACCATGATCTTAGTCTCTTTAAAGGAAAACAGAATAAAAACAAACACCACAGAGCAGTTTATTACGATAAATATGGAAGACACCACACATAAAGTGTAACAAAACACTTTAAAGAGCATCCAGTAATTGTTTAAGTTTCACTAGCTGAAACTATTAGTAGCTGTGATGAAGCATCTGATTTGTATACGTGATATAAACGCCCCCACGGGACTGGACATTCGCCAGCTTTAACCGTGACATTGCATTTACAAACACAAGCAAATTAAATAACATCAAACAGCACATTTTCCCCGGAAATCAACACGAAACACATACAACCCTTAGTTGTTTAATTCATCAAACAAATACCCGCTCAAACTTCACACAAACATCAATTACGCATCTAGGTCTAGTTGCAATAACTTGTATTTATCATTTGAAATATTGCAAAACGCAACTTTTGCATGCCTTTTTTGACTCCAATAATATCCAGCATCCTCTCCAAACAAGCCCAACGCCAATGTGCCGCCACCCAAACGCGCACGCGTATAACTTCAACAGGACGAATAAACCCACACATGCATTGAATGAGCAAAGCATCCGATCTCACCGACCTTATGCGTCTCTGCCGGTGTGTGTGTGTGCTTGTCGCGAGATTGACTCGGGTGGAAAGGCTGGTCGTTTAAGTCAAAGCGAGCCCTTCGGCGAACAAGTACGACATGAAGCGGTGGATAAACAGAGAGGACAGACCGCGGCCGTCTCGCTCCTTTTTATGCCGTATGAGAGCAGAGGGAAACCCATCAGCTGAAGGTGCAATCATGACGTCACGCATCTAAACACGGGACTATCCCTGCGCGAGCGACCTCAGCACTCTCTCATCCACACCCACGTGCTATCTAATCTATCTATCTATATGTATTAGCATGGTCTGTGTATCCACAAAAATGACCACGTGCCAAGTGTAACCATCACAAATTACATTTATTGAGGAACAAGTAAAAAGTACAATATGTAAAAAAATACAAAACCTGCTTCATATATCTCTAAGAATGTGAATACAAAGTGCATAGCTACCATACATGCCTGTAGCACTACAACTAACTAGTATAAGGAAAGGTATCACATGGGCATCTGGGCAACAAAAAATAGAAAATAGCGGTACTTAGCGTACACACGCCAAGCTTTTCCAACTGTACAGTCATGAAGCTCTCCGTGACATTTAGTGAATCTTGGCCTACCATCTGTGTAAAAGCATTTAGTCAATATTGCTATGTGTTAGGACAGGAATGTCCTACAGGAGAATGTGATTATGAAAAGACCACAAGACACGTGTTGCAAATAAATATGAAATAAATAAGACAAAAAAATAATAATGTAATGATAATTGTTGTTTAGCCTTACACATCATAGAATATTTACAAATAACGCCATTTATCACAATTTAAGTGTCTCCGAAAGCTTCACCTGATCAGATGTTAACAAGTACATTCACTTTTCATGCGTTTCTGTGATATGGCAAATTCACCAACAAAGCTGCCACCAAATTACCAATTTAAACACCAAGAAGATGCTTTTCACTTATGCCCAGAGAGAAATAAAATGACTGCAATTGTGTAAAAATGAGCTCAATAGTGCCATCTCCTGGAATTAAACAGATGTAACATCTGAATTTGTATAATCCAAGATTACCAAAACAGTCAAAAAATACAACAGAAGGACATAATTATTTGACCTTAAATGAAAACTCTGGATATACAGTATGAACACTTTTCTTATAAGTGATAGCTTATTAGGAAAAGTAATGTATATTAAAAACATTGGTTGCATTGGTCATATCGGTTTAGTCATTCAGTATTCAGATATTAACTTTGAAATATATGTTTTCCCTGAAGAGAAAAGCAAATGAACAAACAAAACATACATTATTTAAAAAACAAAAGCACAGCAAAACAAACAGACCATGGCCCAGTTTCACAGACAAGGCTTAGTTTAAGCCAGGATATGCCTTTGGTAATTTAGGCTATTTAAATCGCTTTTATTAAAATGCCTTATTAAAATGCCATTACTGGTGCATCTTGAGACAAAACAATGGCAATTAGGGCTGTCACGATTATTAAATAATCGTCTCATCGCGATTGTTTGACCTCATCGCGATGGTTTCAGATCATCGCAATTATCGCACATCTCTATAGAAGACACTAGGGGGAGCTGTAGTGCATCTGCATATTGCATATTTTAGTGTATATATTGTTACTAAAGCATGGTAATACTTGTAAAATGTACCACCACAACACAATCACTTAAAAAAAAAAAAAAAATATACAAATTACCTGCAGTACAATTTAATATTATTTAAGCAAATCTCCGTGTGAAAACCAGTCTACCAAAATTTCATTAACACACAAGTAAAATTTTACTGTAGTCTTGCAAGTGAGAAAAAATTTGAAATCAAATTTTAATGGTGGCTTCAATTCACACCTGATCAATTTACTTCATTTACAAGTATTTGGTGGTTGTATTCAGAACAATATGGTCGTTTCAATCGCTGAATCAAAAATGAATGAGAATTAAATGTCAAAGCTCAAAAACAGACAATTAATCGTCATAATCGCCAAAGCCCTAAAACAGACAATTAATCGCCATAATCGCAATGATTTATTAGACAATTAATCGTCAATCAAATTTCATAATCGTGACAGCCCTAATGGCAATTACATATTTTAAGGTATGTCAGGGCCATTTATTTTCAGTTTAGTCTAGGACTAGTTTTAAGCCTTGTCTTTGAAACCGGGCACATGTGTTCTAACCTATTATGACACTAAAAACTTGCAAATATTTGCCAATGAGAGTACACTGTATTTACAAGAGAGGAGGTATATGGACATTGACAAAATAAATAGCAATAATTATGGGCTTTTTGGCTTTAGAATGAGACAATATTGAAAATATCCAATTCTAAAATATATGTGAAGACCACTGACTCCCTGTAATTGTTTAACAACATTGGCATCTTAAGATGTCACATAGCAATCAAACTCTAATTTCATTTTTGTTTTTTCCTTTCATTTATATACAAAAATATAACGGGACCGTCTCAACATTCGCCCTCATAATTCATATTGCAAATGGTTATATTGCATGGTTGCAAAACAATACAAACAAAGAATGAAAAATCCTGAAAATCTTAAAAGGCCATGCAAAATTCATGCAGATTTCCATTAACACATTAGTTTCCTTAGCGTTCATGCGTGACACCGATCTTTTCAATGATGAACACAGAGAACAATATTTGGAAGAATGCTTGTAACCAAACAGATCTCGCCCCCTATTGACTCCCATAGTAGGAAAAATTACTTTATCTTTTTTTGTTCTGTTGAACACAAAAGAAGACATTTTGAAGAATCTAGGACAGCAAACAGTTCTGGGGCACTTTTAACTACCATTCTATTTTTTCCTACTATGATAGTCAATAGGGGGCAAGATCTGTTTGGTTATAAGCATTCTTCCAAATATCTTGTGTTCATCAGAACAAATAAATTTATACAGATTTGGAACAACTCGAAGGTGAGTAAATGATGACAGAATTTTCATTTTTGGGTGAACTATCCCTTTAAGTCAAACCTACAGTTCTGAATATTTACATTAGTACACTGAATACAGGAGCATTAACATTTTTGAAATTCTTTAACTTTAGCTTACCGGCCACGAGTGGCTGAATACAGACAACCTGCAGTGAAAACAATGCATTTAGCTTAAAGGAACAGTTCACCCAAAATTACACCTCTCTAGGTGACTTCTGTAAGAAACCAAGAGTTTTTTTTTTTTACTTAAAATTATATGTAAAACATCAGCCAGGATATTTTTTAAAAGCACACTTTTTGAAAACTTCTACTGAAAAGTCAAACGTGTTTGGATGAACTCTCCCTTCAAGACCAAACCTAAGAAAATCCCTATATAATGGCTATGTACCAGCAAGATGGTAAAACGTTACTATCTTTATTTAGCTAGAATTTAGCTAATGCCACCCTAAATACTGTACACTAACTGCAAAGATAGTCACCCCAGAGGTAGGGCACAGCGGTGATAGAGCGTCTCGCTTAAGGGTTACAATAGTGACAGCACAGGATTGTGGTCACCAAGTCGGTTCTCGGTTTTTTATGCCGTGATGTTTGTAGATCCAGCATTCTGTGAGTTGAAAAAAGCAAACACATTTTCTTGATCTACAAAAACAGAAGCGCGCAAGAAAATCCACACAGGAAGGAGCGAATTGGAATAGTGTGGTACCAGGCTCTGGAAAATAAGGATACCAATTCATTTTGATAAATAAAACAAGAAGTTGACTCGACAGCCAAGAAACTGAAAAAGACACATTCTTAACCTGAATAAAACTGGGAAACGCAAACAAAGATCCAGCTGCTCTTGAATCGAAGGCAATCTGAGAGAATGTCTTTGAGAGTGTCTGAGGCCGACGATGCAGCCCGACTCTCAAAGGCTTCCTAAAAATGCCAAGTCAATACCCTGGGAATGTGACATCACCACTCCTCATCCACTTCCTGCTCCATTTTGATTTGGTGAGAAGGGGAAGGCGAGCGCGGCTGAATGGAAGAAATCATTTCTTGACTGCTTTGCACCTCCTCTTTGTCAAGGTCGCCCTCATCCTCTTCTTCGTCATCCTCTTCCTCTTCTTCCTCCTGCTCTTGCTCTCGTTTCTTCTGACAGCAGGGCTTGTAAAGATGAGGATCAATCAGCACCTCCCCATAGCGGCCTTTATAGATGATACCACAGCATATTCGCTGCCTACAGAGATTTGCAGATGTCAGCTTCTTTGTAAATGAACTGCTTTCGTTTACAAGTATTACTTTTGGTGCACAATAAAGGTCAAACTCATAAATCGTTTAAGCATGTGAATTAGTCTAGTAAAATACCTTTTCCAGTATGTCAGGTCCAGGAAGGAAAACACAGGAGATCGGGTGGAGCCAGGAGCCAACTCCGAGTCAGAGCCTTCATCTGATTGGTTACTGTAACTGGGCGACTGGGCCGGGCTGGCACTGGAGGTAGTGCTTTGAGCATCTGAATCTGTTGATGAAGGAAGCAAATATGGCTTTGAAGTTGGGTTGATTTAAACAGGGAAATGCAAAGCATGTTTTAATCTGTTGCTACACAACCCTTACGGTGTCTTTTTAGTTCCTTCTGAACCCGGGTGATCTGGTTCGGTCTGATTCGTCTGGACAGAGATTTGACTTTCTTTGACTTGACTGTAGTTTTCAGGCTGGGCCCTCCTCGTGCATCCACCACCTTTGTGCAACAATAACAATCTTGACCTAATCCACAACTTTTTAATAACAAGAGCCCCAGTCTCCAAAATAACAGCTACAGTGAGGGAAATAAGTATTTGATCCCCTGCTGATTTTGTAAGTTTGCCTACTTACAAACAAATGAAGGGTCTATAATTTTTATGGTGGCTTTATTTTAACTGATAGACACAGAATATTTAAAAAAAATCAGGGGAAAAAAAAGTTATATAAAGGTTATAAATTGATTTGCATTTCAGTCAGTGAAATAAGTATTTGATCCCCAAGCAAAACATAACTTTGTACTTTGTGGAGAAACCCTTGTTGGCAAGCACAGAGGTCAGACATTTCTGATAGTTGGTCACCAGGTTTGCACATGTGTCCGGATACATTTAGTCCACTCCTCTGTCAATCTTTAAGGTTTCTTGGCTGTCGCTCAGCAAATTGGAGTTTTAGCCTCCTTCACAGAGGTTCTATAGGACTAGGGTCTAGAGACTGGCTAGGACATTTAATGTGCTTCTCCTTAAGCCACTATTTGGTTGTCTTGGCAATATGTTTTGCGTCTTTGTCATGTTAAAGGCTCATCCATGACCCATCTTCAGTGACCTAGTTAAGGGGAGGAGGTTCTCGTCCAAGATTTTACGGTACATGGGCCCGTCCCTCAGCCCCTCAATGCGGTGAAGTCATCCTGTATACCTGTAGCAGAGAAAAAGCCCTAAAGCAGAATGTTTCCAACACTGTGCTTCTCTGTAGACATGATGTTCTTGGGCTCATAGTCAGCATTTCTCTCCCTCCAAACACAGGAGTCCATTTTGGTCTCACAGCAGTGCCAGCACTTTCGCCAAAGCCTTTTCTGAATCATTTTGATGTTCATTGTCAAACTAAAGACGAGCCAGGCGGGCCTTCTTGGGCAGGAGGACCTTGCGGGTGCTTCAGGATTTCAGTCTACTGTGGCATAGCGTGTTACCAATGTGTTACCAATGTTTTGCTTGCTAACTGTGTTCCCAACTGTCTTGAAATCATTAACAGGCTTCTTCCGTGTAGTTCTGGGCTGATCTTTAACATTTCTCATGATCATCTTTACCCCATTGGGGAAATATTGCAGGGAGCTCCAGAACAAGGGAATTTGATAGTTATTTTGTATATCTTCTATTTCCAAATAATCACACCAACAGTTGTCTCCTTCTCACCAAGCTTCCGTCTGTAGCCTAGTCAAGGTTTGTGCAGGTCTCCAATCTTGTCGCTGACATCCTTTAAAACCTATTTGGTCTGGACCATGGTGTTGGAGAGGTTGAACTGGAAGATACAGATTCTGTTGGCAGGCATCTTTTATATACATAACAAGCTGATTTAGGAGTACTTTCTTAAAGTGACAGGACTAATCTGTGGTCCATATAGGCACATAACCAATCTGTGGAGCCAGAATTCTTGCTAGTTGGTAGGGGATCAAATACTTATTTCACTGACTGAAATGCAAATCAATTTATAACCTTTATATAACATTTTTTTCCCCTGATTTTTTTTATATTCTGTGTCTATCAGTTAAAATAAACCCACCATAAAAATTATAGACCCTTCATTTGTTTGTAAGTAGGCAAACTTACAAAATCAGCAGGGGATCAAATACTTATTTCCCTCACTGTATATATATCATGTAATTCAACACTTTTATACTATATCGCTGCTGTCCTTCTGAAATATCTGAATATCTTAACAATAAAGTTTTTTTTAAGTGATTGTCGAACTTGACAACACAGTATGTACTCATTTAAAACGTAGAGTGTTTTGTGTTCCTGAAAAACAGCGAATTTGGACATACACGTTTAATTATTTGTTCGGGTTACATGAGCAACTTACATGATTCCAATTCTTCTTGGAACCAACAGGAAGCTTTTTCCACCGTTTCACCAGCAGCACACAAGCATTGCAGATTTCTCCAGAGCGAGTCTCACCTAAACTGTAGAAACATCTCTTGTCATTATAATGACACCAGCAGAACAAACATAGAAAACTTAAAAGCAAATATTGTTTGTTAAACATCTACATGCTAGACTAGACTAGACTAGATACAACATAAACATCCCACGATCACTATAAGTGTATCAGATGTTAACAGATAAACTACACACACACACACACACACACACACACACACACACACACACACACACACACACACACACACACACACACACACACACACACTCAGACAAGAAATACAAGAGTTATCCAGCAGATACCCAACTTACCCAAAGCAGCTCTGAAAGTCTCTCTCATAGCGTTTGCTGTCAGTAAAACGAGAGCTGGAGGACTTGGCCCTGCAGATACAACATCCATCAAGGCTGCGGTACATCTTCGGCTTATGAAAGCCAAACATCTGTAACCACAAGGACAGGCTTTAAAAATAACAGGAGTGTAGCAACTCTCCGCTTTGTAGTCCTGCTGATCTACTAGTAATTTCACATGCTGACAAAAATGGTAAATTGTCTTCAACCAAATATTGTTTAATCTGTCATTGTTTAATGCCTTCAGGGCCCAATGCAAAGTTTCACAGTAGTAATGCGTTTAACTGTTTTTTGTGATGTATTACAAAACTGATGAGTGACTTCAGGAGCAATGTTTCTTAACTGGGGCACACCCGGGAGCTTCAACAAATAAAGGGAGCCTCAAAACGACTTAAAATATTTAAAATAAGACCAGCAATAAACTAAGCTAACACAGTGTTTGGTTATGTGGACAACAAATATGCATATTTCTAGTTCATCCAAGCAGTAGATTATTTAATGATTTAATTGGGTAAAAATTGTGAATTGGCGGCCATCAAAAGCATTAAAAGAGAGAGAGAGAGAGAGAGAGAGAGAGAGAGAGAGAGAGAGAGAGAGAGAGAGAGAGAGAGAGAGAGAGGGAGAGGTAGAGCTCGCGTGTG